>NW_006921960.1:1868306-1872961 GCF_000298275.1 Orycteropus afer afer
TATATATATACATACACATACAGGAGCTCTGGTAACGTAGGCACTTGACTGCTAACCAGAAGGCTGGTGGTTCAGACCCACCAGCCACTCCTCAGAAGGAAGATGGGGCAACCTACTTCCTTAGTGATACTGCCTCGGAAACCCAAGGAGGTGTCGCTATGAGTCAGGTCCGACTCGACAGCACATAACAACAACATATATATACAGCAATTTCTGTAGTGAAACCTATACAAGCTCATTCATAAATGTGGACTTTTTGTTTTTGTTTTTTTAAAGTGACACAAGCTCAGGAACCACCAAATGCTTTGAGAGATAGTTCTAGAATTATGACCAAGTTCCAGTCAGGGAACTGATCAGTGTGGAATAAGAGGAAAAAGCAAACATTTTATAAGACTGAGTGAATGAAAAAAGGTGTTTTTTTTTTTTTTTTCATAGTTAAATAAAATCTCTGAAACTGTCAACTATAAATCTACATGAGAGGCCAAATGGACAGAAAATCAAGGACCTGTCAGTATGTTCCAGAAAACTTACAAGAAATGAAGAAAGAAAGGAAAAAAAGAGAAAATAAAAGACAAGGAAAAGAAATTAGGCTTAGTTATATGGTCCACTAATCTAGAACTTGATCAATGAAATTATGTTATTAATGATTTATGGTCAATTACAAACTCAATGTGTGCACATTTGGAATTTTTCCATTGCTGAGAAATTATTTATGTTATTTAATGTCATGTAATGACCTGAATAACTTAAGTACTTTTTTTGCCATTGAATCACTTGCTTAATAGTTTCTTTTCCAAATTATTGCTTCTTTGATTATAAAATATGTCCAGGTCCACTTACACTTTGCTGCTACCAAAAAACCCAAACTCATTGCCACTGAATAAATTTCAAATCATAGTTACCCCCAATGGGTTTCCAAGGTAGGCAATCTTTACAGAAGTAGATTTCCCTGTCTTCTTTCCACTGAACAGCTAGTGGGATTGAACTGCCAACCTTCTTGTTAGCAGTCAAATACTGGAGACACTGTACCACTAGAGCTCCTTGTACTTTGCTGACAAACTGACAGACAAGTTGTGGGTCTTGTTTCATAGGTTCTGAAATTCTTTCTTCTTCTTTTTTTTTTTTAATGATTAAATTTCTGTGAAATTAAGATGTGTTTTACTATGTGTGAAGCTTATCATTGCTGCTGGTTAGTCAACACATGGAGTTTCGTTGTCATTATATGTATAAAAATAATTGTTAACTTTGAAAAGACAAAAATAATTCCTTAGCATTTCATCTACAGACTCAAAATGGAAAGAAAGAGTTGCAAACATCCATTAGTAATCAGAACATGGAAAGTAAGAAGTATGAATGCAGGAAAATTGGACACTGTCAAAAATGAAATGGAAAGCATAAAGATCAATATTGTAGGAATTAATGAGCTGAATGGGACTGGAAATAGCCATTTTAAATGAGACAATCATATGATCCGCTACACTGGGAATGATAAATTAAAGAAGAATTGTGTCAAATTCATCCTCACAAAGAATGTTTCAAGATCTATCTGGAAGTGGTAGCTCTGGTGGTGTAGTGCCTAAAGCATTTGACTGCTAACCAGAAGGCTGGCAGTTCAAACCCACCAGCCACTCCTTGGAAGGAAGATTTGGCAAAATACTTCCATAGTGATGCTGCCTTGGAAACCCAAGGAGGGGTCGCTATGAGTCAGATATGATTCAACAGCAGTGATTTTTTTGTTTGTTTGTTTAAATCCTGAAATACAATGCTGTCAGTGATGGGATAAAATTCATACACCTAAAAAGATGGCTAGTTAATACTACTATTATTTGAATTTACGCATCAACCACCAAAGCCAAAAAAATAAAAAACCTCACTCTCATTGAGTTGATTTCAACTCATAGTGACCCCTCCTTGGGTTTCTGAGGCAGTATGACTACAGAAGTAAATTGCTCAACCTTCCTTCAGAGGAATGGCTGGTGGGTTTGAACTACCAGCCTTCTGATTAGCAGTCAAATGCCTTAGGTGTTATGCCATCAGAGCTCCTACCAAAGCCAAAGATGAGGAAATTGAAGATTTTTCCCAACTTCTGCAGTCTGAAATTGACCAAACATGCAATCAAGATGTGTTGATTATCACTGGTGATTGGAATGCAAAAGTTAGAAACAAAGAAGAATCACCACCCATAGTTGGAAAATATGGCCTGGGTAATAGAAATGACATCGGACATCTTAAAATAGAATTTTACAAGACCTACAGCTTATTCATTGCAAATACCTTTCTTCAACAAGATAAACAGTGGCTATGCACATGGACTTTGCCATATGGAGTACACAGGAATCATATAAAATACATCTGTGGAAAGAATTGATGGAGAAACTCAATATCTTCAGCCAAAACAAGGCCAGGAGCTGATTGTGGGACAGACCATCAACTGCTCATATGTAAGATGAAGTTGAAGTGAAGACAATTTAAAAAAGCCCACTAAAACCAAAATATCACCTTGATTATATCCCTCTTGAATTTAGAGACCATCTAAAGAAGAGATTTGATGCATTGAACGCCAATGACCAAAACCAAAGGAACTGTGGGATGACATCAAGAACATTACCCATAAAGAAAGCAGAAGGCCATTGAAAAGACAGGAAAGGAAGAAAAGACCAAAACAGATGTCAGAAGAGACTCTGAAATTTGCTTTTGAAAGGAGAGTAGCTAAAGCAAATGGAAGAAATGACAAGACAACAGACCAGAACAGAAGATTTCAGCTAGAGAAGATGAAGTCAATTATTATAAAGAAATGTGTGAAGACCTGGAGTTAGAAAAACAAAAGGGAAGAATATGCTTGGCATTTCTCAAGCTGAAAGAACTAAAGAAGAAATTTAAGCCTTGAGTTGAAAATTTGAAAAATTTTCTGCGCAATATACTGAATGATACAGGAAACATCAAAAGAAGATGGAAGGAATACACAGAGTCACTGTACCAAAAAGAATTGGTCAATGTCCAACCACTTCAGAAGGTGGCATATGATCAAGGACCAATGGTATTGAAGAAGAAGTTGAAGCTGCATTGAAAGAATTGGTGAAAAACAAGGCTCCAGGAGTTGACAAATACCCATTGAGATGTTTTGACAAATGGATGACATACCTCGGGTACTCACTAGTCTATGCCAAGAGATTTGGAAGACAGTTACCTGACCAACTGACTGGAAGAGATCCATATTTGTACCCATTCCAAAGACAGGTGATCCCACAGAATGTGGAAATTATCAAACAATATAGTTAATATCACATGCAAGTCAAATCTTGCTGAAGATAATTTAAAAATGTTGTAGCAGTATATTGACAGAGATCTTCCAGAAATGCAAGCTGTATTCAGAAGACAATGTGGAACAAGGAATATCATTGCTGATGTCAGATCGATCTTGACGGAAAGCAAAGAATACCAAAAAGATGTTTATTTTGCTTTATTGATTAGGCCAAAGAATTTGACTATGTGGATCATAACAAATTATGGATAACATTGAGAAGAATGGGAATTCAAGAACACTTCATTGTGCTCATAAGGAACCTATACATAGACCAGGAGACTGTTGTTTGAACAGAACAAGGTGATGCTGCATAGTTTAAAATCACGAAGGGAGTGCATTATGGTTTTATCCTTTACCATACTTATTCAAACTTTATGAGGAACAAATAATCTGAGAAGTTGAACTATATGAAGAAGAATGTGGTGTCAGGATTGGAGGAAGAATCATTAACAATCTGTCATATGCAGACAACACAACTTTTCTTGATGAACGTGAGTATGATTTGAAGCACCTACTGATGAAGATTAATGACTACAGTCTACAGTATTGATCATATCCCAACATAAGGAAAACAAAAATTGTCACAACTGGACCAATAAACAGGGTCATGATAAATGGAAACAATATTGAAGTTGTTAAAGATTTCATATTATTTAGTTCTACAATCAACACCAATGGAAGCAGCAGTCAAGACATCAGATGACACACTGTACTGGGCAAATCTACTGCAAAGGACCTCTTGGAAATGCTCTTCATATGGTGCTTCTAAGCCAAGAGATGATATTTTCAATCACATCATATACATGTAAGAGCTGGACAATGAGTAAGGAATACTGAAGAAGAGTTGATGCTTTTGAGTTGTGGTGTTGGCAAAGAATACTCAAAGCACTATGGACTGCCAGAAAAATGAACAAATCACTCCTGGAACAAGTGCCGCCAGAATGTTCCTTGGAAGTGATACTGGCCAGACATCATCTCACTTACTTTGGTTATGTTGTCAGAAGTGACCATTCCTGGGAGAAAGACATCATCCTTGTTAAGGTAGAGGGTTAACTAAAAATGTGAAGGCCCTCAACAAGATGGATTGACACAGTGGCTGCAACAATGGACTCAGGTATAGCAATGATTGTGAGGTTGGCACAAGACCAAGCAGTGTTTTGTTCTGTTGTGCATAGGGTTGCTATGAGTTGGAGCTGACTTAACAGCACCTAACAATGACATGAATCAAGACAACAAGGTATAAGATAGTAGGAAAAATTCATCATGAACAAGTGGGGTTCATACCAGGTATGCAGGGATGGTTCAACATTAGAAAAACAATCAATGTCATCCACCACATAAATAAAACAAA
>NW_006921960.1:1875761-1884245 GCF_000298275.1 Orycteropus afer afer
AGTGTCCATCCCTTCATACTCTTCTGCACCCTGAGCTATCTCCCTGTGCATAAGCAGCCCTTCCTTCTCCCATGATTGTTCTCTCCAGGGCGTGTAGTGACAGACTTTTCTTACCTTTCTCAAGTAGGCTTAACTGGTAGTATTATTTCCATTTTATGATAGAGAAATAGTGCTTTGTATCTCATAAATGATAGAGCTAGCATCTAGGATTCTTGATTTCTAGAGTAGTCCATGCTACTCTATTATCATTTATATACACATACTCAATCCAGCCTTCAGTATGGATTATATTATGGATTCCACTTCAACATAAAGCCAAAACCATTTGGTTTCTGAGGTTATAAATCTTTATGAAAATAGATACCTCATCATCCTCCTGAGGAGCAGCTGGTATACAGGAACTCCCAATCTTCTGGTTAACAGGCAAATGTTTTACATACTATACCACCAGAGCTCCTTACACTTCAACATAAAGAAAACAAAAATCGTCATAATGAGACTAATAGCAGTATCATGAAAACACAGAAAATATTGAAGTTGCCAAGGATTTAATTTTACTTAGACTTACAATAAACACCCACAGAAACAGCTGTCAAGAATCACACAATGTAATATATTGGGAAAATCTACTGAAGATTTCTTTAAAGTGTTCAAAATGAGAGATGTCACTTTAAAGACTAAGGTGTACCTGAACTATGGTATTTTCAATGTCTCATATGTGTGTAAAAGCTGGAAAATGAATAATGAAGACTAGAGAATTGATGCATTTTAATTACGGTCTTGATAAAGAATACTGAATATATCATGAAATACCAGAAAAATGTACAAATGCATCTTGGAAGAATTACAACCAGGATGTTCCTTTGAAGCTGGGATGGTAAAACTTCATCTCACATACTTTGGATATTCTCTCAGGAGGGACTGTTCCTGGAGAAAGACATCATGATTGATAAAGCATAGCTCAGTGAAAGAGAGAAAGACACTCAATGAGATAGACTGACACAGTGGCTACAACAATGGGCTCTAACGTAGCAACAATTTTCAGGATGATACAGTATCAGGCAGTGTTTTGTTCTGTTGCACATAGGGTCATTATGAGTTGGAACAGACTCAAAAACACCTAACAACAACATCCAATAAAAGGGACAAAAATATAATTAATCCATCATATATGTTGGCTAGATATACAAATCCAATAAAAGGGCTTTGTTATTGTATGTACATATAGAACAACAGTAATATACATACATATATATATATATCAACCAATATCCAATGGAAGGAACACAGAATCAGTTAACTTCATATTAACATTTATTCAGGTATTATTGAAAAAAAAAAGAAATTAACCATACCTATTTTCGTTATCTTAAAGATACTATATATTTTAACACCTGAAAGGTGTGTACATTTTACTAGCTCACTGAATAACACCTCTCTATATTTTTCATCCTTTTTCCATTAATACTCTTTTTAATTCTATTTTTTAATTCTATTCTTATTTCCTTCCTGCCACCTTTGCACTTGTTGCTCTGCAGTGTTTGTGGCTTACTGTTGGCCTCTTTAGTCATTTCGCTATCTGATTAATTAAACTGAATGCTGAAAACTGTGCGAACTTTCTAATTAGATGTCAATTTAACATCTAAGTCCTCTCTAGATATTGTGTCCTGCATAATCCTGATATAATGACTTCCTATTTGTGCTTCAAGGATTTGTTTAATTCTATATTTTAACACCATATACTTGTATTTCTGTCTGCAGTATCAGTATTTCATTTTCACTATCATTTATCCAGCTTTGAAATTTCTCCTGGAAATTAGTGAAAACACAACAAATATATTTGGACATACAATTGTTCATTCTGAAAGTGTAAATTTTTTAATACTCACCTTTTGAGCTCAAGAAACATCATAAGAAAGAGAAAGAGTATTAAGTTGTGTTTTGGCTAAGAAGATTATGATAATAAGAATGGAGCATAACAAAAAATTGAATGATGTGTTCTTTTCTTTGTAGTCAGCTCCATTGATCTACTTATTATGCTTCCTTTATTCCAAGAAGGTGAGAGAAAAAGAACATTTGTGTAGCTATTTGGAAGATTAATAAACCATAGTTGTTATTAGTAATCAGGGTCATTGTTAGCTCACAGATAGATTTCAATAGCTTGTACATTTTCTATACAATTCAGCAATCATGAATGATGCCATTAGAATATTTAATAAAGAAGATAATCTTCAGAATTCACTGTATTTTTCTTCTTTCTGACAATATGAATCAGATTATCTTGAGCAATTAAATATTTGCACAAAAGGAAAAGAAGAATTTCTTTGACAAGAGAGTTAAACATTACATTAGAACTGACAATGATTACTTCTGTTATTTTTCTGTTGGCCTTAATTTGTTCATACTTTTCTCATGAAGAACATCTGAAATACATTGTAAATTGAGAATAATCAAAATGTTGCAATAAATAAGGTTGTGAAGCTCTGTAAATATGAGAACTAAAAATGCATTTCATTAATATATTAAAAAATATTTAATAAAGTTGTAATGTTCTTTTCTAATAAGTTTAAAATCAATGTAATGCTGAATAAAAGATGAAATTTTAAAAATCTGAGGTTAGAGACATACTTATTAAAAATTACCAGTCTGCACCAACCTCTGAAAATGTAATTTTTATCCACAAAAAATTTTCAAAAGCTATATTTTATCTAGGAGCTCTGGTAGTGTAGTGCCTAAGGCACTTGACTGCTAACCAGAAGGCTGGCGGTTCAAACGCACCAGCCACTCCTTGGAAGGAAGATGGGGCAATCTACTTCCATAGTGATACTGCCTCGGAAACCCAAGAAGGGGTGCTATCAGTCGGGTCCAACTGGACGGCACATAACAACAACAACAACAACAATATTTTATCTAAAAAATAGCTCTCCAAAATCTTATAAAGTAGCTGTTTTTGTAGTATAGATACAAAAGTAAACTTGGGTCTGCTAAGAAATGTAGCAGAGTAATTACATTTTTCTTTTTTAAACTTCAGGATATATTTCATCCTGAAATCTTCTCTCTGAATTAGTATTTGAGTTTCTGTTGAATATAAATTATTCTACTAGTCCTTTTCATACTGCATCAATTTATTTTCATCACAGACAACTCTATCTGACCCTAAGCCAACAAAGACTGGTGATGATTTCAAAGACATTTTTCAGAAAAAGCTTTGCTAAAAACTGGCATGTCCTTTTTATTGTATTTTATTTTTTCTAAGGATGAAAAACAATAATACAAAAAATAACTCAAGTGGTTCATGGGTTTACATTTCTAACCTGTCAATAATATCAAAATTATTTGTATACACGGTTTAAGCATTCTCATCTTCTTTATAAGCTACTTAATTTTATTAATAAATCAGTCTTAATTAACATATTCTACTCATCTTAAAATAATGTGAAAAACCAAAAGAGTCAAGTATGAAGAATTCATTGTTAAATAGTAATAAAATGGCAAAGCATAGTTCATTGTAAACTCTAATTTTTACCTAAAATTTACTTTTGGCACATCCAAATATTTGTTTTTCTGATAATTGTTACTATATAAATAAATATATATATATATATTTAAATTTATATTTATATTTACGAATTTAAATTAAATTCTTAAATATATATATTTAAGAATGTTAGTTATGTTAGCTTACAACTAGAATTTTGGTGATTTTTGAGATTTGGGGTGTTGCATCAGTTCTATTAAAAGTCCTTTCCAATCAATTCAAGTTTCTTTCTTCTAACCCCTGAAGAGGCCCACTCCACATTTTATAGTATCCCACACCAGTGAAAGACTGACAACACTTTCTTATCATGCCAGGCACTAAATTTCCCATAGTCTCACATATAATGAATCCTATTGGGAACAAAGGCCCCACCCTGAGAGGCAGGAAAGGGAGTGAATGTCAGGGATGACAAAGTGACAGGATATAGGTAGGATCCAGATAAGGGGAGGGTGGAGAGGTTTTGAAAAGCTAAGAGAGACAAACTTTTCTGTCAGTTTGTCATACTGTGATGGCTTGTGCATTGCTGTGAGGCTCGAGGCTGTGCCACCAGTGCTTTAAATGCCAGCAGGGTTTTGCATGGGGCATAGGTATCAACGCAGCTTACAAACTGAGACAGACTAGGAAGAAGGAAGAGGCCACCCCTTCTCAAAGAATTGGTCTGGGAAAACTTTATGAATAGCAGAGAAACACTGTCTGATACATTACTGGACAACTTTATGAATAGCCCAGAAACATTGTCTGATACAGTGCAGGGAGATAAGCCCCATAGCCAGGAAGGCACTCAAAATACAACTGGGAAAGAGCTACCTCATCAGAGTAGAACCAACCTTAATGATATGGTTAAGTAAAACTTTTAGGACCTCCATTTGCTGATTGGCACAACTAAAATTGAGGAAAAACAGCTACAAATATCCATTAAAAATCAGAACATGGAATATACAAAGTATGAATCTAGAAAAATTGGAAGTTGTCCAAAATGAAATGGTATGCCAAAGATTGATATTCTAGGCATTAGTGAGCTGAAATGGAAGATTTTGGCCACTTTGCATCTGATAACCATATGAACTACTATGCCAGGAATGACAATTTGAAGAGGAATGGTGTGGCATTCATCATCAAAAAGGATGTTTCAAGATCTATCCAGAAGTACAATGCTGTCAATGATAGAATAATATCTACAAGGAAGACCAGTTAATACTACTATTATTCAAATTTGTGCACCAACCACCAAAGCCAAAGATGATGAAATTAAAGATTTTTATCAAATTCTACAGTCTGAAACTGACTGACCATGCAATAGAGAGGTGTTAATAATCCCTGGGAACTGGAATGCAAATGTTGAAAACAAAGAAGAATCACTAGGAGCTGAAAAATTTGGCATTGGTGACAGAAATAATGCTGGAGATTTCATGACAGAATTTTTCAAGACCAATGACTTATTCATTGCAAATACCATTTTCCAACAACACTGACGATGGCTATACATGTGGACATTGCCAGATGGAGTACACAGGAATCAAATTGACTACATCTGTGGCAAGAAGCAATGGAAAAGCTCCAAATCTTTAGCCAAAACTAGGCCAGGAGCTGATTGTGGAACAGACCATCAACTGTTCATGTGCAAGATCAACTTGAATATGAAGACAATTGAAACAAGTCCACGAGAGCCAAAATATGGCCTTCATTATATCCCTTCTGAATTTAGAGACCATCTAAAGAACAGATTTGATGCACTGAACACCAATGACAGAAAACCAAAGGAATTGTGGGATGACATCAAGAACATCATTCATGAAGAAAGAAAGAGGTCATTAAAAAGTTGAGAAAGAAAGACCAAAATGGATGTCAGAAGAGACTCTGAAACTTGCCCTTGAGCAGAGAGTAGTTAAAGCAAATGGAAGAAATGACAAACTAAAAGAGCTGAAGAGAAGATTTCAAAAAGCAGCTTGAGCAGACAAAGCCAATTACTATAACTAAATGTGCAAAGACCTGTAGTTAGAAAACCAAAAGTGAAGAATATGCTTGTCATTTTCCACACTGAAAGAACTGAGAAAAGAAATTAAGCCTCAAGTTGCAATATTGAAAGATTCTACGGGCAAAATATTGAATGATGGAGGAAACATCAAAAGAAGATAGAAGGAATACACAGAGTCACTATACCAAAAAGAACTAGTTGATCTTCATCCATTTCAGGAGGTGGCATATGATCAAGAACCAATAGTATTAAAGAAGTCAAAGCTGCACTGAAGGAATTGGTGAAGAACAAGTCTCCAGGAATTGACAGAATACCCACTGAGATGTTTCAACAAATGGATGCTCCGTTCGATGCAATCAGTAGGCTATGCCAAGAGGTTTGGAAGACAGCTACTGGCCAACTGATTGGAAAAGATCCATATTTGTACCCATTCAAAAGAAAGGTGATCCCACAGAATGGGGAAATTATCAAGCAGTATCATTAATATCCCATACAAGTGAAATCTGAAGATACTTCAAAAATGGCTGCAGCAGTATATTGACAGGAAACTTCCAGAAATGCAAGCTGGATTCAGAAATGGGAACAAGGGATATCATTGCTGATGTCAGATGTTGGCTCAAAGCAAAGAATACCAGAAAGATGTTTTACTTATATTTTATTTACTACGCAAAAGCATTTGATTGTGTGGATCACAATAAACTGTGGATAACATTGAGAAGAATGAGAATTCCAGAACACTTAATTGTACTCATGAAGAACCTATACATAGACCAGGAGGCTGTCGGTTGAACAGAATAAGTGGACACCACATGGTTTAAAATCAAGAAGGGAGTGTGTCAGGATTGTATCCTTTCACCATACTTATTTATTCAACCTATATGCTGAGAAAATAATCCTAGAAGCTGGACTGTATGAAGAAGAATGTGTCATCAGGATTGGAGGAAGAATCATTAACAATCTACAATATGCTGATGACACAACTTTGCTTGCTGAAAGTAAGGATGACTTGAAGCACTTATTGGAGAAGATTGAAGAATACAGTCTTCAGTATGGATTGCATCTCAATATAAAAATAAAACAAAAATCCACACAATTGGACTTATAAGCAGTGTCATGATAAATAGAGAAAAGATTGAAGTTTTCAAAGACTTCACATTGCTTCATTCTACAATCAACACCAGTAGAAGCAACAGTCAGGACATCAGATGACTTATAGCACTGCACAAATTGGTTGCAAAGGACCTCTTTCAAGTGCTGAAGAGCAAAGATGTCTCCTTGAGGACTAAGGTGTACCTGACACAGGCCATGGCATTTTCAGTCACTTCATGAGTGTGAGAGCTGGACAATGATTAAGGAAGACTGAAGAAGAGTTGATGCTTTTGAGTTGTTGTGTTGGCAAAGAATGCTGAAAGTACCATGGACTGCTAAAAGAACTAATAAATCTGTCCTGGAGGAAGTGTGGCCGAATACTCCTTGGAAGCAGGAAAGACCAGACTTTATCTCACCTACTTTGGTCATGTTGTCAGAAGGGACCATTCCCTGGAGAGAAATGTCATGCTTGGTAAGGTGGAGGGTCAACAAAAGAGGTGAAGTCCCTCAACGAGATGGATTGACACTGTGGCTGTGGCAATGGGCTCAAGTATAGCAAGGATCCTGGAGCTGGCGCAGGAGTGGGTGGTGGGTGCATAGGATTGCTCTGAGTTGGAGATGATTGGGCAACACCTATCAACAGCAAAAACATAGCTGTCTTGCTCATGGATAAGGAGTATTTTTCCAAACCAGTCATCTTACTGCTCTATATCTACTCTTTTATGCCCTGCCCATAGAAGAGAGACATTGGAAATATAGAGAAAAAGAAACACCCAGTTCTAAGCAGTAAATTGAGGATGGGCTACAAGAAGTTATATACTCCAGCCCAACAAACTAGCAGGAACAACGTTGACTTCACTATCACTGAACTGTGTGAGCTTTGCTGTTATTGTTAGCTGCCGTTGAGTTTGCTCTCGACTCATGGAAACTTCATACACCATGGAACAAGATGCTGCCCAGTCCTGCACCACCCTCAAATGGATTGGGAATCTGACCATTGTGACCTGAAGGGTTTTTACTGACTGATTTTTTGAAATAGAGCACCAAACCCTTCCTCTTAGTCTGCCTTCAACTCATACCCTCACTCACTCCCATGGAGTCATCTCCAACTGATAGTGGTCCCTCATTGGGTTTGAGGCAGTATCACTAAGGAAGCAGATTGCCCAACCTTCCTTCAGAAGAGTGGCTGGCAGGTGTGAACTATCAGCCTTCTGGTTAGCAGTCAAATGCCTTAGGCACTATGCTGCTTCATAGCAACATGCAAGCCTCTATCGACAAGTGGTGGTACCTGTGCATGAGATGAATTGGGAGGAAATCAAACCAGGTCTTCTGTATGGAAAGTGAGAATTCTGTCACTAAATCACCAGTGGTTCATTATGTGACTTTAGGCAAGTTATGTATTTTCTCTAAGATTTAGCTTCCTTGTCTGCAAAATGGGATGTAATACTGCAGTGTAGTAAATTACTTAGTGTGGCTTTTCTACCCATAAGTCTTTGTAAACTCCAAGGTAGGAATTGCTATGAGCAACTGAGGAGCTCCTGATTGCTGAAGCTATCCACCTGGGTTATTTCTGTTGGGTGTGGCACAATACAATGTTCTGGGAGGTTCCCACTCTCTCTCACGTGCTTAGAGTTCTGATGCTGTGATTGGCTAGTTTGACCACCCTTCCGGGCTGAAAAGGAGGCCTCCTGGAGCCAGAACTCTCTCGGACTGCTGGTTGAGGACTACGTGCTGCTGAAAGAGACACACACCCTGGAAAGAGACACGTGCTGCTGGGAAAGAGGCGCAAGAGACACGCATCACTGAGTGAGACACCGAGGGACCAGCACTGCTGGGAAAGAGACTGTGAGAGACTGTTGGCTGAGGGATGGTGGGCTGGGAG
>NW_006921960.1:1884445-1885405 GCF_000298275.1 Orycteropus afer afer
ATGTCTGGCCTTGCAGTAATAGGCCTTGGGTTACTGCTGGTAATCCTGTCTTCCTCTTGTGGGATTAGAGGAGGTCAGAACATGAGGCCTCCTTGTCCTTTTAGCAAATACTAATAGCTACATCATATGTTGCTATTCTGAGGCTCAAAGGAAATAATGCAACTTACCAAGAGGCAGCACTCAATAAATGTCACTGTTTAGTGTTAATGTTGTTACTTTCCCACCAGATGCCACAGAATGTAGAAATAACATATTCTTTCAGTTTATTAATGAGATCAGGTAGTGCAGTGGGTAAAGATATTTGGCTGCTAACCAAAAGATTGGTGGTTCAAACTCACCAGCTGCTCCAAGGGAAGAAGATGAGGAAATCTACTTCCAAAAAGATTTCCAGCTTTGGAAATCCAATGGGGGCCACTATGAGTTGGAATTGACTTGATGGCTGCGGGTTTGGTGTTTTTGTTGTTGTTGTTCACTTTATTATATTTCCAATGTATGTAACTTGAATTTAGTATAATACATTCTCATAAAGTAATTTTTGAAGAAGTCTGATAGGTCACAACCCTTTGTTGCTCACAAAGGAAAGAAGGTGGATGGTATTAATGATAAATAGAAAGTAAAGGTCCTTAGAGAGGAATGTAGAGTTATCAGTGCAGCTTTTTGTTAAATAAGAAAGTCAATCTCTGCCTTCTAGATTTATCCTTTCTAGGTATAGGCTGTGAAGTTTCTTTAGCATGCTTCTGAGGGACAATAACTAAACTTATCCTCTGCTACTTGAAGGGGATATAGAACTAGGTAGAGAAAAGAAAATGAATATTTAAATTTAAGTCATATTGTTGTTGTTGTTGTTATGTGCCTTCGAGTCAAGCCCGACTCATAGCGACCCCTCCTTGTGTTTCCGAGGCAGTATCACTACGGAAGTAGGATTGCCCAACCTTCCTTCCAAGGAGTGGCTGGTGGGTT
>NW_006921960.1:1885505-1898392 GCF_000298275.1 Orycteropus afer afer
CTTAGCCACTATGCTACCAGAGCTCCCTAAGTCATATTAGTTACCTATTATTCTATTACACTTTTATTTTCTCCTAGCCTTAGTTATGGAGCCACTGGTGGTATAATAGTAAGATCTCAGCTGCTCACAGAAACTTTGGAGATTGGAACCCACCAGCCACTCTGCAGGAGAAAAGGAGATCAGTTCTGGCAAAGATTTAAGCCTAGGAAACCCTAATGGGAAATTTACTCTGTCACATTGGGTCACTCTGAATTGTTTTCAGCTTAAGGCACACAATAGCTTTCATAAATCACTGTATAAGAATTCTAGACAATGTTTTACTGTGTCATGCATATCCAAGTCAATTAGTGAACAATACCAAAATGAAGGAGAAACCCAGGAGACAAGAGGGGAAAAGATTGGGATTTGATTTTATAATGATTTCATTACATTTTAAGTAAGCTACGTGATGTCTGTGTGATGCCTATAAGCAGTACTCTGATCACACTGGTGGTCTAAGGGAAACCTCAGTTTTCAGCTCTAAGAATCTCCTGCTGTCTGGAAAAAATCCCAGTTCATCACTCATCCAGGCCCAGAGCAATCAGTGAATTTTGACTTCCTAGTGAGGGTACTTTCTTATCTAAGGCACTAGAGACAAGCAATACCTGACAAGCAAAACAAGAAAAAAAATGTAGTAAAAGTATCTCAAAGTACTTTCAAACAATGTATCCTATCTACTCTATGTGTTAAATGATTTTAATAACATATTTAATTATATTTATAGCACATAAAAATTAATTCCATGTTTTATTTCAATGATATAAGTTTTAGCCATTGGACAATGGATTCCTTTATTTGTAAAACAATGCATCTCTTATCTAATACCACAAAAGTTTACACTATGAGAATTAAGGTGAACTTTTTTTTTTTTTTTTAAATGCTTGCGTGAGGGCTTTCCATTAAAATGCCATGTAAAATATTTTTAGTTTGGCTGCTTTTCTTAAAATTTACATAAGTTGATGTGAAAATTAGATAACAAAAGGAAATTCCTTATTCAATGAATGAAAGAAAAATCAGAACCTCAACTGGTAAATGTTCTGAGAGCTGTGTTCTAAGAGCTGATAAATGCTAAATGGCAGAACAAGAGAAAGATGTGCTTAAAATTATTACAGTTTTAAAAGTCTTGTCCTTTTCTTGCTTAGAGCAAAGAAATCTAGGAAAAGAGGGATGGCTAATGGGAGAAACAGAAAATGTGTCTGAAGAAATTCAATTCCATGTAACAGAGACATGGGAGTGGGGGAAGCAATGTTGAAGAAGAAAACTTGCTGACATGAAATTTCTGAGTTAGAAACTTCTAACCCATTCTGTCCAACCCCTCTACAACAGAGACCTGAAAAAACTGAATTAAACAGATACAAACAATGATCCTGGAATTCTGAGCACCAACTGAGAAGATAAAGAATTACATTGAGCAGTGATTGGAAAGAAAAATGGAGCTTGCTCAGTAACTGAGGAGAGAGAAACTAGGACTGGCTGAATCATGGTCATTTTGAATACAGAGGTATCAGACACAGAGGAGGAATGAAAAAAAAAAAAAAAAGAAAAAGTTCCACAGAATCGACATGGTAATAAAGACACAGGGTAGATTGTTACAAAGGAATCCAAAGTGAGCAAATGTTGAGTGGAAGCTGGGAGAATATGCAGGGAAGTGATGTGGACTTACAGCAGCACAGGCAACTGTGGAGAAAGGAGGGAGTGAGAAAGGGAATGACATAACTCACCACTGACAGACAAAAGTCCTTTAGACTGGGGTGAAAAACCTATGTAGGCATGGTTGAAGAAATTAGTCTCCAGACAACCCCATGCTTGATTGAATCTGAACAAGAGATGGATGCCTTTGTATTCCTAGAGGGGTGCCACACCTACACCAGTGAACAGAGATTGGAGGGATATGCTCTCTGATCCAACAAATACATACCTTCCCTGAACATAGGGGTGAATACTCTTCACAGCCATAAACCCAGTGACTAGAGAAAAACCCACCCTCCCTCAACATGACTCCTGGCACCTCCAGAGACTGAGTCAGGGACTGAAGCTCACCTGCTGGGGGTCTAAAACACTGAGAGAATTCCTCACACTGAACCCAAGAGGTACATCTTCGTAGCCTCCTCTTTCAGGGGGGCCTACTTGTGCCTAGTACAACCTCCTCTGAGAACGGAAAGTCTGTATTACAGAACTTGGAGAAGATAGTATCAGAGCAAGCTTTCATGAGAGTCTGAGCAGGAGCAAGATGAACAGTGACTCATGCTTGGTAAGCTACACTCTCTACCCCAAAAGTACAGCTTCCCTGTGAACTGGGGCAATTCAGCCAACACCAAGCCAGTGGCCAAGGAAGTCATGTAGCTACCCACAGCAACCCACTGCAAACAGAGAGACCCAGAAGTGCAGCTATCCCTCCCTGTACTTGTATCACTAGCAAATCTTTCTCACACTTAGCACAATAAGCAGATGACTGCAGCCTTCACTCTTGGAGTTACCTCTGGTACCAGGCTCCTTTAACTTCCATGGGCATACACCTGGTGGATCAGTGGTTTCCGCTATATCTGCCTGCTACCAGTCCTGCCATCTGACCATAATCACAAAAGTCCCTTCTCCTCAGTTTCCTTATTTTCCTCTTATTACTCTCCTTTCCTTTTTCCTAATTTTTATTCCTTTTTACCCATTATTTTTCCCCTTTCCCTCTTTGTCCACTTACTTTTCTTTTTCTCAATTTTTTTTCTTTTATTTTTACATTATTCTTTTTTTGTTGTTGTTCAAATCTTCTCCTTAATATATTTTTTTTTTTTTTCCCTTGCCACTTCCATTAGGAGGAGCTCTGGTAGCATAATGTCTAAGGCACTCAACTGCTAACCAGAAAGCTGGCAGTTCAAATCCACCATCCACTCCTCAGAAAGAAGGTTGGACAATCTATTTCTGCAGTGACACTGCCTCGGAAATCCAAGGAGGCGTCGCTATGAGTTGGGTCTGACTCAATGGCACATGACAATAACAACAACACTTCCATTAGGAGGAGAACATTAACTCCCCACTAGTCAGCCATATCTAATACACCAACCACTTCACCCAGTAGATAATCATCACCACCAGCTCCTATACCACTGGATCAATGACAGATGGTGGACCACACTTGATCATCCCAACTGCAGTTCCTCTTCACAACAAACAGAGACCTGCATACACATCCCCATTAGTTATTCTATCAACCCAGAGAAAGGTGGGGAGTGATCCAGTGCAGCCAAGCTAACAAGAAGGACACCTGCCCCAGATCTGTATACATCAAAACAAATCAAAACAAAAAATCAGAGTGAAACAAATCAACACATTATCAATTCAATTTCAAAATGTCTCTGACAACAGATTACAATTAAGGACAAAAATTTCAAAATGTCACAGAGACAACAATTTCAATCCAAACAAAGAAACAGGACAAGATAGAGGAAACAAGTGACAAAACTAAAGAATGAGGAAATCTCCCCAAGAAAGAAAAAGCAATGGAACTACTTGATAAGGAATACAAAAGATACATATATAGAACCTTCCAAGATTTTAAGGAAACCATAAACCGAAGCAAAGAAGCAACAGACAATACCATTGAAGAATTCAGGAAAATCAGACAAGAGCAAAATGGCAAAATAAATAGACAATTAGAAATTATACAAATGCAGCAATTAGAAATCCAGAAGAGGAACACTAAAATTACAGAGAGAGATAACACATTGGAAGGACAAAAGAGTAGAATCTAACTGGCTGGAGAATTCATATCCCAGCTTGAAGACAAATCCCTTGACACCAGCTTATAGGAGGAAAAATCTGAAAAAAGAATAAAGAAAACCTAGGAATTATATGGCATAATATCAAAAGAAATAGCAGACACCTGATTAGAATTCCAGAACAAAAGGAGATAGAAAAAATTACAGAGAAAATTGCTTGCTAACAGAAAATTCTCCCAACATCACAAAAGATGAAAAGATATCTATCCAAGATGCTAAACAAACCCAATGCAGGATAAATCCCCAGGGGAAAGAAACTAAGATCAAAATCACACTTTCCAAAAACAAAGACAAAGAAAGCATTTTGAGAGCAACTCTGGAAAAACTAAGTGTTCTTTAAAAAGGGAAAGCAATAAGACTAAGTTCTGATTTCTTAGCAGAAACCAGGCAGGCAATGGGATGACATATACAAAACTTTTGAAGAAAACAATTGCCAACCAAAAATTTTTGTCCAACAAAACTGTTCCTTAAATATGATGGTAAAATTATGACATTCTCAAATAAACAGAAACTAAGGGAATTTGTAAGAACTGGACCAATTTAACAAGAAATTCTAAAGGGAGTCCTTCCAAAGAAAAGCAACATCAAAAAACAACAACTTAAGATTAAGACATATGACAACATGACCAAGAAACCAAACCAGGAAAAGAATTCTCAAGGATAAAATAAGCTTACAAAATGGAAAATAAAGAACTAGAAAATTCAGTCTGTAAACAACACCAACTACAAAGAATAAATGGTATAATTACAACACTTCCTAATAAAGAGGAAGTTAAGAAAATGTCAATACAGAATATACTGTTCTAAACTTAAAGAGATAAGAATTTACTACAGGGTTACCAAAGACAAAATTAATAAGCCTTATAAACAAAAGAAGAAAATCACAAGGACTTAGTAAACACAAATTCAACAACAATGAAGAAAAGGAAAAGAAAACCTAATAACAAAATGAATTTAGCACAGAAAAATATTCAGAACAAAGAAGCCATCAACATCACAATAAAAAACACAAAAAATGACAGCAGTAAATGCATATTTGCCAGTAATTACACTGAATTTGAATGGATTAGACTCACCAATCAAGAGAAAAAGTGTGGCAGAGTGGATAAGAAAACAAGACCCATCAATATGCTGCCTACTTCTTAGACAGAAAAATAAAAATAAATTAAAAACCAAAGGGTAGAAAAAATATATCAAACATAAGACAATCAAAAAAGAACAGGAGTGGCAATATTAATTTATTATAAAATAGACTTCAAGACAAAGACTGCATAAGGCATGAGTAAGGGTATTTTGGGATGATAAAAGGGTCAGCAGACCAAGAAGATATAAGCATAACAAATATCTATGCACCCAATGAAAGAGCACCAAAGTACATAAAGAAAATATTAACTGAAATTGAAAGGAGAAATAGAAATTCTGCAATAACTATTGTTGCTGTTGTTGTTATGTGCCGTCGAGTCATACCTGACTCATAGCGACCCCTCCTTGGGTTTCCAAGGCAGTATCCCTACGGAAGTAGGATTGCCCAACCTTCCTTCCGAGGAGTGGCTGGTGGGTTTGAACCGCCAGCCGTCTGGTTAGCAGGCAACTGTCTTAGCCACTATGCTACCAGAGCTCCTGCAATAACTATAGGAGACTTTAATACACTGCATTTGATGAAGGATACAACTAGAAGAAAACTCAAGAAAGGTGTGGAAGTTCTCAGCAACACTATCAACCAAATTGACCTCGTAGACATATATAGAACACTCCATCCAACAAAAACACTATACACATTCCTTCCAATGCACATGGATCATCCTCTAGAATGGACTGTACATTAGGACAAAAAACAAGCCTCTGAAATACTATAATGGATATTCTTAGATCACAATGCTATAACATTAGAATTCAATAATCAGAAGACCAAGATAAAAATCAAATACACAGAAACTGAGTAACACACTACTCAAGAACCACTGAGTAACAAAAGAAATAAAATGTGATATTAAACAAATAAAAAATAATCTTAGAAACAACAACAAAAGTACAACATGCTAAAGTATGCAGCAAAGGCAGTACTCAGAGGTAAATCTATAGCAATTAATGCACACATCAAAAAGAGATGAAAGAAACAAAACCAACATTTTAACCTAAGAGTTCCAACAATTAGAAAAGAGCAACAAAAGGTTACAGTCTCCAGAAGAAAGGAAATGATAAATATCAGAGCAGAAATTAATGAAGCAGAAAACAGAAAAAAAAACATAGAAAGAATGAAGACTAGAAGCTGATTCTTCAAAAAGATTAACAAAATCAACAAAACACTGGCAGATTTAACTAAAAAAAAGAAAGAGACGATGCAAATAACATGACTAAAAGATGAATTGGGTGCTATCACAACAGAACCAACCTAAACAACCTAAGTGGCCATCTACAGATGAATGGATAACCTAACTATGATATATACAGACAATGGAATACTATGCAACGCTGAAGAAAAATGAAGAATTTGCGAAATACCTCATAACATGGATGACCTTGGAGGACATTATGCTGACCTAGATAAGTCAATCACAGAAAGACAAATATTGTATTGGTCCACTACTGTAAAAAGTCAAGGAAAGATTTACACAGGGAAGCAAAGTATCTTTGTTGGTTATCAGGGATGGGAAAGGAGATGAAGGAAAATAACTGACTGGTTAATTAAGAGACATGCATTGATTTGGGTGAAGTGAAAAGCAATATAACAAAAACATATGACCAAGACAATATCACAAATAAAAAGGAAGACACAGAGAGGTGCACATGATATACACACAGTAAAGTTAAATGCTACCACATACATAATACCGCATGAGTAGTAAAAGGAGATGTTAATCTACAGATGGATACATAGGTAAACAGGCAAGGTCAGGTATGGGTGAGTGAAAAAGAATATATCCATGACCATACTTAGGTTTGGAAGATGATATTCCTACATACATACTTGTATATGCTATAAAACTATCCATATGCATTAAAGGGCTAACAAGGAGAAAAACTAGGATAACCTCTTAACCACAACCAAACACCTTGAGGGTGCAAGTCTCTGGGCCTGCAGGCTCAGGACCATGGTTGTGGGGGGCATTAACCTCAACTGGCATAACATTCTTCAAAAATATCGTTCTGTATCCTACTTTAGTGAGTAGTGACTGGAGTCTTAAAAGTTTGTGAGCAGTCATCTAAGATGCATCTATTTTTTCCCTTCTCATGCAGAGAAAAAACAGTGAAGAAAATCTAAGATGAATGGCAATAATTAGTCCAAAGAGCTAATGGACCATGAGGTCCTCAGCCTATATGACCCTGAGACCAGAAGAAGTAGATGGTGCCTGACTACCAGTGCCAACCATTTAGGAAGGGATCAAAATTGGAGATTCTGGATGGAGTGGGAGAAAAAATGCGGAACAAAATTAAAAAACAAAAAAGACCAGGATTACTGGTCAGACAAAGACTGCTGAAACTCCTGAGACTTTGACCTCTAACCCCCCGTCAGGCCTGGAATATTACTCACTCCCATGGCTTAGCTCTCAGACAAATAATAGACAGGCCTAAAGGCCTTGACCAACTACACCAGGAAGATGTGCTCCTTAGAACAATCAGCCATGAGAGATCAGAAGGGCAATATTTACACAAGGGGAAAGCTAAGACAGAAATGCATAGACAAGAAGGACACGGGGAAAGGATAATCACAGGAAGGAAGTGGGAAGGGAATTGTTACATTGTGGGGATTCTAATCAGTGACATAAAGGGAAGTGTGTATACACTGTTGAATGTAAAATGAATCAGCTTTGTAAAATTTCAGCCAAATCACAATAAAATGCTTAAAAAAAAATTCTGCCACAGATGTACTCTTCCTTGGGTTTCCGAGGCAGTATCTCTACAAAAGTAGATTGCCCAGTCTTCCTTACAAGGAGTACCTGGTGAGTTTGAACTGCCAACCTTCTATTTAGTAGTCAAATGCCTTAGGTACTACACTACCAGAACTCCCACGGACTTTTGCAGATTTTCAAAGGGAGGAAAATAGCTAATTTACAAAACATGAATTTTGTTGGGAGATCCCATGAACAATAAAACTAAGATTAGATTTACCATAGGTGCTTTTCATATGTGTGTGCCAAGTCAAACTTTGACATAAATCACTGGCTTCTTGTCCCCCAATAGACACACACACGGAGATTATTCCTGAGAAAATAGCCAACTCTATTCAAACAATAATAAACAAGCAAAAAGAAAAGAACAAAAAAAAAAAAAAAAAAAAAAACAGAAATAACCTAAATCAAAATAAATTGAATAAAAATATAACAGAAGTTGCTCAGGGATATATTCTGGTTACCCAGTGCCGCTCTGACAAGAATATACCACAAATGGGACAGCCTTAACAAACAGGAGTTTATTCTTAAAATTGGAGGCTTTAAGTCCAAGTTCAACATGCCAGGCTCTAGGGGCTGGATGAAAGCCCCTCAACCTTGGGGTCCAGAGCCCGAGGTATTTCTTCACACGAACAGCTGCTGGCTGCTAAGGCTGAGAAGCCCCAAGCTTTACAAGTAAAAAGGCACAGTCCTGATATTACCAATCCACATGGCAGGCCATTAACTTAAGAGTCCACTGTAAGTCCCAAGTTTGGCAGAGCATAGCAGGCTGCTGAGCAATGACACAGCTACATGCAGGGTCCAAGCATGCTATAGGCTAGAGACCATTCTCAAAGCTTCTCCTTATATACAGGAAGCAGACCACATACTCAAAGACAGCTACTCAGCTGCTCCCAGTAGATTCCACCATGGAGTTGATTACCAGTCTCATCCTGGGGAATACTACATCCAGCTGCCCAGCCACTCAACCAGGCCTAGCCAAGTTGACATGCAAACATAACCATCACAAGATACTACAAAAAATGATCACAATTAGCTACACACACAAACACACACACACAAACACACACACAGATAAGATAGAATGATGTATATTAGGAAAGAGAGCTCAAAAAAGTGATATAATAACTCCAAAATGAGATTATAAAACAAAAGGAGGAAAAGAAAACTAATCTGGCAGAGTTTATTTGAAGCAAATGAAAAAAAAATTATAAATGTGAAAGCCATGTTATAGTAATAGCTATAAAAGAAATATTAAAAAAAAGAAACAGAAAATCATAGCTAGCCTTGATAAGTCACAAAAAATAAAATGAAAAAAGGCAGAGATATGAAAATGATTACAGAGAAGACCTAGTAAATCAGAAAAAGTAAGAGTGAACAACAGCAAATTCAGTATCCTGGAAAGAATAACAAAACAGATGAAATTTAAAAAGAAATGGTCAAAGACATAAGACACTCTTGATTCTGTAGCTATCACTATCATGAGAAGGTATGAGCCAAAGTTTGATTACTAAAAACAAACTCGAATTATCAGGTAGTTGAAAGAATGCAAGATACTACGGAATCAAGATGAAGAAAGAGTAAATATTGAAAACACCCTGAACTAAACAATACATTTTATAAAACTATATTTTATAATTGCAATAAATACAAAATTGATGACTTATAAAAAAGAAATAAATATATCAGATACAAATGCAGTCAATGTATGGTCCAGAAACAGGTAGGCACTCTAAAAGAAAGAAGCAAACATAAAGCCCCACATATAATCCATGCCTACTGCCACAAAGCTACAAGATATTGCTTCCTTTGCAAGGCATATGCCATGCCAATATTAAACAACCACAATCAAACATGTGTAAGGGAGAATTACCTTAGAAAATGGGTTTTAAAAAAAAAAATTACCAAGAGTAGCAACTGGGGTCTTAAAATCTTGCAAGTAGACATCTAAGATGCAACAATTGGTCTCTCATTGTCAGAGCAAAGAAGAATGAAGTACCAAAGAATCATGGAAACAAGTAGTCCAAGGGACTCAGACATGATGAAAACCTCAGCTTGCATGACTCTGAGACCAGAAGAATTAGATAGTGTCCAGCTACCACTGTCAACAACTCAGAAAAGAATCAGTGTAGGAGGTCCTTGATCGATCACAAGAAAATTGTGGACTGAAACTCAACATCTTAAGAAATACCAAGCTTGGAAACTTCCAGTAAGATGGAAGCATAGATAGACAAACTACACAGACCCTCTTCAACAAAGAAATGGGGAACCAATTAATACAGATACAGAAGATAATCCTGGAGTCCTGAGCTTTGAAAGGAAGAATATAGAAATGGACTAAATTCCAACTAGTAGAAGAACCTGCATGAAAACATCAAAAAAGGAGACATACAGAGCTGCGGTCTGTCAGTGATCCTGATGGCCTGGACAACTTGGATATAGCCAAGGGGCTTTAGGACCCAAGAATTAACCTAAAAATCAGCCCTGCTAGCCAGGAGCTGCACAGAGAACTGCACTGGTGGCTGGTGATGAATAAAAGGGGATGCAGCGAAGGGGGAGATGGGCTGAGCTGTGGACTTTTGCCTGTGTGGAGGTTGCAGCCATTTTGAATGTTTACAAGTAGTTCACCAATTTTGGATATTTAAAGGGACAGCATTTCCTTAGATTCCAGGGACCTAAGAATAGGCCCCACTTGCTGAGGACCGCAAGGACATTCTGGACAAAAACAACTGGAAAGGTGCTATATTTCACTTGTTACTCTTATACCCCACACCCTATTGGTGAACAGAGGTGTGGCTATCCCTCACTCCCATCCACTTTTGGGGCTGGCAGGAATTCCATCCCAGTCTGTGTGCTCTGACAGAGCCTGGGTGCTCTGCCCCATCCTGCCCAGATTCTTTTTCTTCCTTTTTTTTCTTTTTAG
The DNA here is from genome assembly GCF_000298275.1 of Orycteropus afer afer. Classification (NCBI taxonomy): domain Eukaryota; kingdom Metazoa; phylum Chordata; class Mammalia; order Tubulidentata; family Orycteropodidae; genus Orycteropus; species Orycteropus afer. The sequence continues at coordinate 1,896,128 of NW_006921960.1, forward strand.
TTAGTTTGTTTTTGTCTGTTTTTAAATTATTATTACCATATTTTTTTCTGTGTTCTTCTTTTTTATTACTATTTTTCTTCTTCCCTTTTCATTCTCTAGTTTTCAGCTTTTTCACTCTTCCTTTTTCCTGGTTCCCATTTTTTTCTTTCTTGTGGTTCTCCCCACTTCTTTCTTTTAGTATTTTTCTCATTTTTTTTCATAATTCTCCTACTCTACTTTTTTTTCTCTTACCACCCCTTCCCTAGATATTGCAGGGTTGTTTTTTTTTTTTTTTTTTTTTTTTTTTTTTTTGTGAAAATTCCTTTGTGTTTATGCAGTGTGTCTTCCATGTGCTTATTTACCTTTTTGATGGTTTTCCAATTGCTTTTTGTCTAACAGTGGGAGACAGGAACCATGCCCATACAACGCAATCACACCACACCTCCTGTAGCTTCACTTATTGAATGAGAACCACCACCTCCTTCACCAACTGGCCAATGATAAACAACCACCAAGAAAAGCCTGACTCACCCTTAGCTGCTCTTCACAAACAGTTAATAGAGATCTAAATACAATCACATCACAATGTCTCAGAGAGAGCAGACCATCACAGTCCACACAAACAAGCAAGATAAACAAGTAGAAATAAGGAAGCAGGATGCAGACCCAGAACACATCCCTGAAGAAGAAGAAGCATTGGAACTCCTTGATATGTAATTCAAAAGAATTATACTTATCTATCTTCAAAGGATTGAGAGACATATCAAGGAAAATACTGACAAAATCAAGGAAAACACAGACAAAGTACTAGAACAATTTCAGAAGAAAATACAAGAACAAAATGGCAGAATAAATGAAAATTTAGAAATGATACAAAAACTACTAATAGAAATCCAGAAGATTAATACTAAATTTTCAGAAATAGATAACATATTGAAAGGGCAGAGGAGTAGAATTGATGCAATGGAAGACGGAATTAATGACATTGAAGATAAATACCTGAATATTTCTTTGGAAAGAGATCAATCAGAAAAAGAAAGCTAAGGCTCATGTGAGATACCATCAAAAGGAATAACCTACATGTAACTGAAATTCCAGAACAGGAAGAGAAAAATAAAACCACTGGGAAATTGTCCAAGATTTGTTGGAAGAGAAAATCCCTGATATGATGAAAGACGAGAATATATTCATTCAGGAAATCAAACAAACCCCAAACAGAAAACCACCAAGACATATCATCAAACTCAGCAAAACCAAAGACAAAGAAAGAATCCTGAAAGCAGCATGGGAAAAACAAAAAGTTATCTACAAAGGACAACCAATAAATATAAGCTCTGATTTCTCAGCAGAAACCATGGTAGCAAGAAGGCAATGGGATGGTGTATATAAAACTCTGAAAGAGAAAAATTTCCTATCATGAATTACGTATCTGGTGAAATTATCCCTCAGATATGAGGGTGAAATTAGGAGATTTCCAGATAAGCAGAAATTAAGGGGATTTTTTTTAAAAACCAGACCAACCATGCAAGAGATACTAAAGGGAGTCCTTTGAACAGAGAACCAATAATAGTAAACAACAACTGACCATTAATACACAAGATGACATATAACCCAGAAACCAACACAGCTATAGAAGTACCCAAAGTAAAATAAGCTTACAAGATTGTAAACAGGGAGCCAGAGACTTCAATTGGCAAATGAGAACAACCACAAACCAAAAAAAGAGAAAAAATAGTGTAGGTACAGAACTTCTAAGCAGTGAGGAAGTCAAGATAATTGCAAGATAGAGTGAACTGTTTTAAATTCAGGGAGAAAATTGTAAATCACAGTATAACCTCAAAGAAAATTATAAACCTTAACACTACAATAAAAAAGAGAAAAAGCACAAAGGAAATGGTAATAAGATTCATAAATATAATGAACTCAGCACAAAAAAAGTAATATGGAACAAGGAAACCAGCAACACCATGAAAAATGCAAAACAAATGACAACAACTAAATCATACTTGTTGATAACTGCACTGAATGTTAATGGATTAAATGCACTGCTCAAAAGACAGAGAGTTGCAGACTGGAAAAGAAAACAACCCATCAATATGCTGCCTAGAAGAGATACACTTTAGAGACAAAGACAAAAATAGACTAAAAGTCAAAGATTGGAAAAAGATATATGAAGCACATGGCAACCAAAAAAGAACAAGAGTGACAATATTAATTTCTGATCAAATTGACTTTAAGACAAAAACCACCATACGAGACAAGGAAGGACATTATATAATGATTAAA
>NW_006921960.1:1899287-1907045 GCF_000298275.1 Orycteropus afer afer
CCAACAAATTTGAAAATCTGGAAGAAATGGACAGATTTCTAGAAACACACCACTTACCTAAACTAACACAGACTGATGTGGAAAAGTTGAACAGACCCATAACTAAAGAAGAGATTGAACAGATCATAAAAAATTCCCAACAACAAAATCCTAGCCCAGATGGTTTCACCAGAGAATTCCACCAAACATTCAGAGAAGGACTGACACCATTCCTACTCAAACTATTCCAAAGCATATGAAAGGATGGAATCCTCCCTAACTCATTTTATGAAGCAAGCATAGCCTTGATACCAAAACCAGGCAAAGATATCACTCAAAAGGAAAACTACAGACCAATATCCTTCATGAATATAGATGCAAAAATCTTCAACAACATCCTAGCCAATAGACTCCAACAATATATCAAGAAAATCATTCATTATGACCAAGGGGGGTTCATATCAGGTATGATTAGAAAAAACAATAAACGCCATCCACTACATAACTAAAACAAAGGAAAAGAACCACCTGATCATATCAATAAATGCAGAAAAGACATTTGATATAATCTAACAACCATTCCTGATCAAAACTCTCAACAAAATAAGAATAGAAGGGACATTCCTCAACATTATAAAGTATGTTTATGCAAAACTAACAGCCAAAATTATTCTCAATGGAGAAAGACTGAAATCATTCCCCTGGCGAACAGGAACCAGACAAGGATGCCATCTATCACCACTTCTATTCAACATGTTATTGAAGTTCTAGCCAGGGCAATAAGACAAGAAAGGGAAATCAAAGGCATCCAAATTGTTAAGGAAGAAGTCAAACTATCACTTTTTGCTGATGATGATCCCATACCTAGAAAATCCTAGAGACTCAGTAAGAAATCTACTGGAACTAACTGAGATTTACTATAGTGGCAGGATACAAGATCAACATCCAAAACTCAGTTGGATTCCGTTATTGTAAAAAGCCAAGGAAAGGTTTATATATTGTTCTGGTTACTTAGTGCCACTCTGACAAGATAATGTACCACAAATGTGATGGCCTTAACAAAAAGGAGTTCATTCTTAAAATTTGGAGGCTTTAAGACTAAGTTCAAAGTGCCAGGCTCTATGGGCTGGGGAAAGCCCCTCAACCTTGAGGTCCAGCTCTGCCTCCTGCTCCTGGCCCACTGAAGCTAGAGGCATTTCTTCATTCAGACAGCTGCTAGCTGCTGAGACTGAAAGCCCCAAGGTTGACAAGTAAAAAGGCACAGTGCCAGTATTACCAAACCACACAGCAGGCCATTAACTTAAGTCCACTGTAAGTCCTAAGGTTGGCAGAGCATAGCATGCTGCTGAGCAACAACATGGCTACATGCAGGGTCCAAGCATGCCATAGGCTAGAACCATTCCCAAGGCTTCTCCTTATATACAGGAAGAACACCACATCCCAAAGGCAGCTACTCAGCTGCTTGTGGAAGATCCCACCATGGAGTTGATTGCCAGTCCATCATGGGGAATAACTACTATTGGTTGCCCAGCCACTTAACCAGGCCCAGTCAAGTTGACACACAAACATAACCACCACATATATGGATGAAAATTTTCTTTGTTGGTTACCAAGGGTGGGAGGGGAGGGGGAGGGAACACTGTTAGATAGGTAGAGACAAGTATTGATTTGGGTGAAGAGAAGGGCAATATACCAAATGTGAGTGATCAGCATGATGGCACTGAGGAAAAGGAAGACAGAGAGGTTCATGGGAGGTACAGACAACAAAGATGAACCCTTTTTACACATACAGTACTGTGTTGTCAGTGAAGGCAAACATCGATCTATTGGTGGATAGATGGGTGGACAGGTTGCACTATTAGTTATGTCTGTGCAGGCAAGAGGAAGTCCAGGACCATGTATAGGTTAGAAGACAATGTTTTAGTGTATTTCAGATAGTGTACTTGTATGTTCTGTGAGAATTCCCGGGTTTATAATAGAATAGTCAAGGGACAAGGTTATAGTCCAAGGCCATAGCCAGCTACTCAGAGGGAGCGAGTAGTTGGACCTGTGGGCTCAGGACCATAGTCCCAGGGGACACCAAGCTCAACTGGCATAGCACATTACACAAAACCTTTGTTCCACATCCTCCTTTGGTAAGTAGCAACTGGGATCTTAAAAGCTTGCAAGCGGCCATCTAGATGCAACAATGGCCATCTCCTAATCCAGAGAAAAGAATGAAGAAAAACAAAGACACATGGAAACAATTAGTCCAAGTGACTGGTACACCATGTGATCCTCAGCCTATACGATTATGAGACTAGAACTTGATGGTGCCCACTGTCAATAACTTGGAGAAGGATCTATGTAAGAGATCCTGGATAGAATGGGAGAATAAAGTGAAAAACTCTAAATCATTAAAAGAAAGGACCAGGTTTACTGTCTGATGGAGCTTGATGGAAGCACTGAGATTATGGTCCCTAGCTACCCTTTAGGTCTGCAATTGAACCCACTCTCGTGGTCATGGGAGAATAGAAGGGCAGTGTTTGCACAAGGAGACAGTTCAGGGGGCAGGAGTGCATGGGAGGGAAGGACACAGGGAAGAGGTAACTATGGGGAAGAAGTGGAAGGGGGGCTGTTGAATTGTGGGAAATTGCAGTCAATGTCATGAGACAAAGTGAGCTGCTGTGTGGAAAGTCAATTTGCTCTGTAAACTTTCACCAAATCACAATAAAAATTTAAAAAAGAAAGAAAGACAGACCTGGCTTACTAGTCAGATAAAGACAGGTGTAACTCCCAAGACTACAGCCCTTAGTCACCCTTCAGGTCTGGAATTGAACTCACTTCCATGGCTTCAAGCCAAACAATAGATAGGCATATAAGGTGAACATTTACACCAGGTAGGTACACTCCTTAGAACAATCCACCATGGGATATCAGAAGGGCAGTATTTTCATAGAGAGAGAGCTCAGAGAGCAAGACTACATAGGAAAGAACACAGGGGAAGGGTAGCCATATAGAGGAAAGTAACTGTTATATTATGAGGATTGCAATCAATGTAATGAAACAAAATGTGTATGAACTGTTGTTCAGAAAATTAATTTTCTCTGTAAACTTTCACCCAAATCAAGGAGAAAAAAAAAAAAAAATCACCAAATATCTGAACAAAACCCAAATCATAAGGTAGAGATAAAAAATCTCAACAGATATACTTATGTCTAAAGAAATAGTGGTAACAGATAACTAGATAATAGCTTAAAATAACAATTTAAATAATTCCTCTGAAAGAGTCAGAATTGCATCAATGAAACAATAACAGCAAGTTATGAAACTAGTCCAATCATTCATAAGGAAGAGATATTGCTGATGAAAAAAAGACAAAACTTGAAAATAAAAAAAAATGTCATTGTAGAATTTTATATTAAACAGATGGGATGCATGGCAGAATGGAGCCCATCAGAGAATGAATTATTAAGCTGAAAAATTTCACTGAATGAATTTACCTAGAAAGTTGTAAAAGAGAAAAAAAAGCTAAAAGTTAAGAAACATATAGTATAGACTTAAAAGTTAATAGCTTAATCTGATGGGAGTTCTAGATGAAGAAAATAGAGATAATATGGGGAAAAATACTTAAAAAAAATAACATCCAATTATGTTTTAGTATAAAAGACATACATGCAGAAAATTAACTAATATATAATTTTCACTTCTGTATTTTGTCGTAGCTGGTCATCATCTTTAGGCTGATAGTGATAGGTACATTCTCCACCATCCATTATATATCCTTTAATTTCTCCTTGTACCTTCTGTCCTGTAGTTACTGAAAACTTGGTGGTCCTATCTTTATTGAGTTTCAACTAATTAAGGATATTGAGCAAAAGAATACTAATACAATATGATCATGTAGCAGTAACACATATTAGTTTGGTTTTTATCCCTCTTTGTTAGTTCCATGGCACAAGGAGCCAAAAATGGTCAGTGGACAGTCCCAGATTCCAATATAAAAAATGTAATCATGCTACCTGCTGGACTTTTCGTTCCTTGGAAATATAATCAGATCCATCAAGTCCATGTTGGTCAATACCCATTACTCTTTGCCATAATGTCTATTTTGAGTTTATATTGTTTGGTACAAAAAAAAAAAAAAAAAAAACTCACCGCCGTAGAGTCGGTCCTGACTCACAGCAACCCCTCCTTGGGTTTCCAAGGCCTTATCTCTGAGGAAGTAAATTACACAATCTTCCTTCTGAGGAGCGGCTGGTGGGTTTGAACCACCAGCCTTCTGGTTAGCAGATAAATGCCTTAGGCACTACACCACCAGAGTTTAGGAAGCAAAAATTCTTCTAATGAGATATTTATTGTTTAAGCTGTTGTTGTTATGTGCCGTGGAGTCAGACCCGACTCATAGAGACCCCTCCTTGGGTTTCCAAGTCAGCGTTACTACGGTAGATTGCCCAACCTTCCTTCTGAGGAGTGGCTGGTGGGTTTGAACTGCCAGCCCTCTGGTTAGCAGTCAAGTGCCTTAGGCACTATGTATAAGTAAGAGGACTAATTCTACCTCCAATTCTTGGTTCCCAGAACCAGGTCTTTTGGCTAGAAGAGGGCATAAATCAAACACAAGTTTATGCAGATTTTACATTCTCTAGGACAATATTCTAAACTTCAAGATATTTGCATTTAGCAGGTGATTTGCACATAAGTTCAGTGAATTCTGTGGTAGTAAATCTGTTCCTATACTTCCTTTTTCCATAAAATGAATTCCCTATTGCACGATGTGGGATCACTTTACTGGAAAAAAAGAAAGAAAGAGAGAGAGAAAGAGAGACAGATAGAAAGAAAGACAGAAAGAAAGAAAGAAAGAAAAAGAAAGCAAGCAAGCAATTTGCCATTTTAGTTCTTGTTCCAAAGCCCCACCCAGTAGATGACTTTTACCAAGATTGTCTGGTGGGTCCCACCAAGTCTGATGATTATTATTTTTGACTGGAGTTGCCTCCCAGTAGTTGACATTTACACAAATTGGTTGAGGGGCACACTGTCCAGTGACTTATACAAACCCTAGAACAGGGAGGCTCAGATGGAGTTTCTTGATCAATGAGAGCCAGGAGAGGACTGCATCCTCTGGACACTGGGTCTCTGTACTAGGACCTTCCCAGACATACTAACCCTGCAACAATGACAGAGGCAGCTGTGGCAGTGTCAGAAGATGCAGACACAATGAACAGATCCAGATGGTGGCAGCAGAATATAAGAATGAATCCAGGCCAAGACCTGAGAGGGGTGACCAAAAACCAAGTCTGTCAAGTGATGTCACTAAAGTTTCCTATTTCAGTTTACTGATGGGTGAAACCGAACATTAGCTTTCAGAAATGGTAAACAGTTTCCCTTTGAGACATAAGTGGTTCTTCTTTTAGACACTCATACTTTGCATGTCTTCATTTCTGTTTTATATCCTTTGTTTGTATCCTTCTCTGTTATTAAAGTCCTTATTTCAGTTATATTGTTAACATGAGTTCTCTGTGGCCATTGCAAAAAATCATCCAAAACAATAGATTGTTGTAGTTGTTGTTATGTACCATCAAGTCAGACCCAACTCATAGTGACCCCTCCTTGGTTTCAAAGGCAGTGTCACTACAGAAGTAGATTGCCCCATCTTCCTTCTGAGGAGTGGTGCAATGACTAGTCACAGACGTTGGAGAAGCTGAAGAACAGAGGTATATTTGACCTCTGGCATATAGGAGTCGTGGTAGCATGATGGTTAAAGTACTTGGGAGCTAACTGAAAGGTCAGCAGTTCAAACCCATCAGATGATCCACAGGAGAAACTTGAGACAGTATGCTTCCATAAATATTTACAACCTTGGAAAATATGGGACAGTTCTACTCTGTCCTATAAGGTCACTAAGAATTGCAATCGACTCAACAGTAGTGGGCTTGTTTTTTAAGGGTTCATAGGAAGCAGCTTGTTGCTGATTCTTATGGTCAGAGCTGTCCTGGCAGTTGGTGTTCAAGAAAGTTCTCCTATTATATCTTGTCAGAGCTACATTCTGTCAGTACACAAATGATGCTGCTGAAAACACTGCAAGCAAAGATGCAAGTGTACCTATGCTATGTGCTTATCTCTGAGAGAAAAAATTAGTATTCCTTCCATGATGGAAAGGATCCAGTGAAATCAATAAGCCACCAGTTTGTCAGCTGCTACCCTCCCTCCTTGGATATCAGCTTGGCTTCTGTTGTTGGCAAGATTGGGCATTTAGCAGTGTCATTAGCCAGATCATCTTGGTAGTAAGAAGTCTGCCTTTTTAAGCCATGCATGGCCTTCATTTATGCAATGATATTCATTTTGTATAAGAACTCATTGGGCAAGAACCAGGGTGGTTTAAAAAGAGACTGAATAACTTTCATAGAATGACTCATCTGGTTCATTTGATAATTATATGATATCCCCTGAAGAAGGTACTTTTTGGTTGACATTGACACAGGACAAATTTCTTTACATTCATATACCATTTCCATTGGTCTATCCACGTTCTTTTTCCATAGCTCTTTTTGTCACTAATTCTCAAGCCTCGCTTTGTCCAAGTCCTCTCCATCCGTTGATCTTTTCCTATGGTTTATTTAGATCCATCTCTCCTTTTTAGCAGAAAACCAGATATACTACGGTAAGTTCTATCCACAGGGACTATTTCTATCTCCAATTGTTTTTCGTGACTATGCTAATGGGACTGCAATCTAATGGCTGTCCTCTTCCAGCTTGTGCCAACATATGAAGATGCATCTGTAAATCAGGCCTAAGTTGTTTTATTTTTTTTTCTTTTGTTCATTATCAGTTATTCACAGATGACAAAGGTATTTATTGAGGGAAAACCAGGAAAGAAGAAGAAAGAGATGTGATGAGAGTCTCAGCCACCTACCTGTGATGTTCACTCATACTTTCAGATTTGTTCAAATACTGTTTTTCAAATACTATTTCCATGTCACAGGAGAATGCTGCTGTGTATTTACAATTTAAAGGTTGAGGAGACCATATTATAATAAGTTCATAATGGGCAATTGAGAGTGGAATAGTCACTCTGTATTCCAGTAGCAAACCAGGAGTTGATTTGCTAGGGGAAAAACGTGTTTTCAGATGAAGATATGATTTTTTTTGCATATCTCTATCAATCTGGGCTATTACTCTAATATTAAAACATTCCACATAGCATCATCTATCATAGACATTCTAAATACATTTTGGACATCTGAGTCCTAGTACCAAAAGATCTCATCTGGGCACATTCCTCCTCTGAATCGTATTACAACTGGTAGTTTTATACAATACTCAAAAATAGGCTGGAGTAGTTAGGGCAAATAAGTTATGCATTGCCTGTAAAATTCAAAGAAGCCTATCAAATTGTCTCTTGCTTTGGCAAGGAATCTCGATGTATTTCAGACTATTAGACCCTTAGAAACTTTACAAATGTAGCATGTCTCTGGATTTTCTCTGGGTTTATATCTTATACTCTTGTACATATATTTTTTTTTAGCCAGCTAAGATGTTTACTCTTTCCTGTGCAACAATTCCAATTGGCCTAATATTATAAATATAGTGAACCAGTGTGATAGTCTGTCCAGTACCAATGGATATCACTTAAATATATTGGGGAAAACAGAAAATTGACATAGCCTTGAGGCAAGATAATAAGGGAAGATTTATCTCTGCTATATATGGCAAATCCTTTTGCTTTGCTTTAATGATAGAAATGGAGGAAAGACAAAGTATATTGGGGTATATATATTAGATGTTAGGGCCTGTGTTGACTCT
>NW_006921960.1:1909380-1921521 GCF_000298275.1 Orycteropus afer afer
TGGGATCGGGCAGTGTTTCGTTCTGCTGTGCATGGGGTCGCTATGAGTCGGAAACGACTCGACGGCACTTAACAACAACAACTATATATATATATCATATCTGGAAAGATGAATACTGTCATTAACCAGATTAAATTTGTTTTAGGAACAGTCTTTCTCCATGATTAACAGTCTGTGAGGCCAGAGATATATGCTGTTGAGAACACCAGCCCTGCATAATCTCAGTAATACTCACAAGATGTGATATTTATTTTGGCAGGAACAGAGACAGTTCTAGGAGCATCCACTTAACAACTTATTCTATGAGTATGAGAAACAATGTGAGTGTTTTTAAGGCATTAAGTATATTTTTTCTCACTAAATATTCTGGGCCTGTAGAAAAAAGATGGGTAAAGAATCCCACTGGACCCAATGTGAGAAGGACTCAAGATATGAATTTGTCTGCAATCTCACCTCTATAAACCCAAAGTCAGTTTGGCAGACCATGTTGGCATTTGGGTCTCCAGAGATATGCAAGAGTCCAGAGCTAGAATCTAATACTACCTACTGTTGTTCTTAGGTGCCATGGAGTCAGCTCTGTCTTATAGTGACCCTATGTAGAACAGAATGAAACATTGCCTAGTCCTGCACCAGCCTCACAATCCTTGCTATACTTAAGCACAGCATTGCAGCCACAGTATCAGTCCATCTTATGATGGTCTTCCCCACTTTTTGCTGAGCCTCTACTTTACCAAACATGATATCCATCTCCAAGAAATAGTCCCTTCTGACAATATGACCAAAGCATGTGAGACAAAGTCTGTCCATTCTTGCTTCCAAGGAGTATTCTGGTTGCCTAGAATTTCTTTGTATTGACTTTTCCCCTGGGCATATTTATTCTGTTAAATGGTTTTTGTTATAGATTGAATTGTGGCCCCCAAAAATATGAAATTATGTGTTATAAATCTTAACCCTTATACCTATGGTATAATCATGATGGGTTTTCTTTTTTATGTTAATGAGGAGCTCTGGTGGTGTAGTGCCTAAGCCATTTGACTGCTAACCAGAAGGCTGAAGATTGAAATCCACCAGCTACTCCTCGGAAGGAAGGCTGGGCAATCTATTTCCATAGAGACACTGCCTCAGAAACCTAAGAAGGGGTCGCTATGAGTCAGATCTGACTGGAAGGCAGTGAGTTTGGTTTTTTGAAGACAGTATTAGCGTACGGTGTGTCTTGAGTTAATCACTTTTGAGATATAAAAGGAGTAGATTAAGGCATAAAAGGCAAGGAAACAGCGATGATGGAAGAGAGATCCCAAGTCACATCAGGATCACTCAGGCACAGAAGCTCAAAAGACATAAAGACCTTCCTCAAGAGCCAACAGAGTGAAAAAGCTTTCCCCAAAAGCCAGCACCTTGAATTCAGACTTCTAGGCCTCCTAAAGTTCGAGAAAATAAATTTTTTTGTTAAAGCTACCCATTTGTGGTATTTCCATTATAGAAGCAGTAGATTACTAAAACAGGCTTCAAGTCACCTTGGGGAATACTTGTAAGATAATTCATGATTTATACCTAAAGTTATATTCCAGAAGCCCTGTATATCTCTCTTAGGCAAAGTAAGCAACAGCCATACAACATTACTAAAAACAAAATAGAAAATGACAATCAAGCATTTCAGTTCATGAAAATCCTTCTCGGAAGCATGATCATGAAGCAAACTGCTGTAACACAGCTTCCTAAGTTGAATTAATTATCTTGACAAACATGTCTACACATGAATTAAAACATCTCACATCAGAAATCCAAAATATAAAAAGTTACAGATTTAAGGGAAAAAAAAAAAAGTCATATGTAAGATGAGTGGTGACTGAAACTAGAAAGGAGATTTAAAAAAAAAATAAAATCCAAAATTACCTCAGAAATAAAGTTGCAATTACAAGTGACTGAAACTGTAATAAAGAGAATTGATGACATGAATGAAAAAAAGAAAACAAAATGAAATTTTATAAAACGTGTTTTAAAAATGATCTATGAGAAAGAAATCAACGAAGAAGCAAAGCAAAGAAATCCGAACAAATACCTCATTGTAGACCCTGCATAATAAATAACTGAACACTAGACTATAACTCTTGTGTGTGTGTGTGATTTGGGTGAAGATTTACAGAGCAAATTCACTTTCCATACAGCAGTACACATACACTTTGTCTCATGACATTGACCACAGTTTACCACAATGCAACAGCCCCCCTCCCACCTCCTCCCCACAGTTATCTCTTCCCAGTGTTCATCCCTCCATGGAGTCCTGCCCCTTGAACTGTCTCCCTGTGCATAAGCAGCCCTTCTTTCTCCCATGATTGTTCTCTTTAAGGAGTGTATCTACTTGAGGTAAATATTTAACTCATATGCCTGACTAGACTATAACTTATTTAAAATGTAATCCTAGATAACTGTCTAGAAGTAAAATAAGATCTAATCCACATATGGAGGGTGCTCACGTGTTCCTGGAATTAACAAGATTCAACCTTTTCCCTCTGCTGGGGTATCTGTGAGGAAATTGGTATTTTCTTATATTGTTTCTGGGAGTACAGAATAGTGCAATCTTTTGAAGGGAGAATGGAAATATATAACAAAACTACATATGTTTTACTCTTTTACCCAGCAATATCATTGCTAGTAACTAAACACAAATATATTCCTCCAGCAATATAAAACAAATATATTTATGGTGTTAATAATTATTTTAGCCTTACTTCTAATTGCAAAATATTGGTTAAAAAAAATCCACCTATAAGAACTGTTAGAAAAAAGGCACTCTCAAAATGTATACCTACAGAATAAACTACTATGCAGCCATTTAAAAAATGAGGCTATCTCTATGAATTAACATGGAATAATTTATAAAATATACTGTTATTTTAAAAAAAATCAAGGTGAAAAATAGTAAATATAGTGAATGTATGGAGTCCCTGAGTGGTGAAATGGTTAATGCTTTGGGATTTTAACTGAAAAGCTGGAAGTTCCAGTCCAAACAGAGGTACCTTTGAAGAAATACCTGGTGATCCACTCCCATAAATTCAGCCATTAAACAAACACTCTATGGAACACAATTCTACTCTGAACTACGTGAAGTCACCATGAGTCAGAAACAACTCAACACCAACATATTTTTTAACATTTGGTATATTTACTTTTGCAAATCTTGTATTACTTACTATTACAAATAGAAACACATTAAGATTAAACTAGAAATTATGAAAAAGACAGGTAAACTAGAAAATGTAGGGTGGGAAGGAATAGGGTGGAAGCAACGGAAATGAAAGTGTGATTTTTCTAATTCCTTTTTAGGACCAGGAATTTGTTTTATGTATTAAAATAATATAACTAAATCAAAAAACAATAAGATGAGGATCACAAAATTGAAAACAAGTGGAAAAATTAAAGATAACTTTCTACCAAAATGAGAACATAAGAATGCAGAAACAGATCATTTAAATCGAGTAACTTATGTACAAATAGACTAAAGCAATTTGAGCACAAAAAAGAACTACAAAAAAAAAAAAAAAAGCTTTCATTTAATTGGTTTGTTTTAATGGTAGTATTTATGTAATAATTCTGAAATTATTTTATGTGTACAATAAGGTAAAGCATATATATATATATATATATATATATATATATATATATATATGTTGTTTTAAATGAGCATTCTTACTATAAGAGATGGGAGACACAAATATGTGAAGAGGAAAGTGATGAACAAATTTGTGTTGTTTAATTTGAATGGGGGATATCAGTATGTTGTTGTTGTTAGGTGCCATTGAGTAGCCTCTGACCCATAGCCACCCTATGCACAGCAGAATGAAACACCACCCGATCCTTCCAGCTCTGTGATACCCGCTAGAGTTGACTCCATAGCTGTAGCCACTGTGTCAATTCATCTTGTTGAGGGCTTTCCCCTCCCTCATTGACACTCCACCTTACCAAGAATGACATCTTTCCCAGGGAATTGTCCCTTCTGACAACATGACCAAAGTAGGTGAGACCAAGTCTGGCTATTCAGGCTTCCAAGAGACATTTCTGCTGTACTTCCTCCAGGACAGATTTGTTAGTTAGTATTCCTAGTACTTTCAGTATATCAGTATAGAATCATATCAGTATAGAATTGTATCAGGGATATCAGTATAGAATCATAATTAATAGTAATAACAATAATAAAGACAATGCTACTAATATTTTTTTTCTATAAAGGCATGTGCAAATGGTTCAGTGTTCAACTATTAGCAGAAAGGTTGACAGTTTGAACCCACCCAGAAGTACTTCGGAAGATAGTCCTGGTGATCTGCTTCCAAAAGGTCATGGCCTTGAAAACCCTATGGCATAGTTCTCCTACTACATACATAGGCTCTCTATGAGTCAGAATAGGCTTGATGGCAACTGACAACAACTTTATACAAGGAAATGGAAGCAATGCTTTCTCTTTAACAGCAATCATACCTAGACCTTAAAACTTGGTTTCTAAATACCTTTCCCTACTAAAAAAAGAAGCAAAGTGCTAGAAAAAATTGTCTTGGTCAAGACAAAGCAATAGAGATTCAAGAACATAGAGCTGGCAGTACCAAATATTTTAACATCAACACTGGATACTAATATTAAACTCCAGATAATCATATTTGTATTTTAATAATGTGTTGCATATTTCTTACTGATAATCAGATTTTTTCACTATGGATATCTCTTCTCTCTTGATATCGTAAGAACTGGAACCTTAGGAAATGCATGTATCAACTCCCTTGGTGCCAGAGGTCTGAATATAGTTAACGTTTTTCTCAAGGAGATGGAATGGACTCTCTTGCAACAGTGGCAATTGCATCATACTCTTTGCCAAATAGAACTTTAGAACAGACTTCTGGGCCCTGCATGCTGTGGCTCTTCACTAGTTTGGAGACATTAGAGGAGCTGTGATTTTGGGTACCACTTACAACTTCCTTACTTCTGGACTATAGCTTCAGTATGACATTGCTCAAATTATTTCATTTAGAAGGACCAGCACATAATATTCACTTTGCCTATAAGGCAAAGGTTTAAGCTGTCTCAAATACCCAACATTTACAAATTGTTGTACAACTCTATCACTATCATCTCTAATATCAACTCCTCTTTTCCCTTCAGTACTCTCCTTCCTATCTTAGGCTTCCAGAGTTCACAGTAACATCTTACAGGACTCACAAACTGCCAAGGAAATGGTTCACATGGTGGTGGAGTCTGGGAAGCGGGTGAGTCCCAAATCCGTGGGTAGATCTGAAGGATTCTCCTCACTCACATGGTTTGCAAGATCTGGCAAAGCCATATTGTCAGGTCAGATGACCAGTTGCTGTCTCAAGTAGGGGTGAGAAGACACAATACTGGAGCAAGAGAGAGAATATTCCTAGAACATTTACACATATACTCTAAAGGAAACTAAGGGTGGTGACTTGAGTCACACCCTTCAGAAAGTCAGGACTCAAGATACATCCCATTCTAAACAGGCATAAAGACTAAGGTTTATAATACAACACAAAATGGATGTCTGTCCACCACAAATGGACGTCTAACCACCACTCATATGTTGGATTGTCACACTATGGTGGTCTGTGTGTTGCCATGAGGCTTGAGTCTATGCCACTATTATTTTAAATACTCACAGGTTCACCCATGATGAACAGGTTTCACTGGGTCTTCCAGACTAAGACAGACTGGTAAGACAGAAAGAGCCATCAGTTTCTCAAAGAAATGGGCAGTGAAAACCTTATGAGTAGTAGTGAAACACTGTTTGATATACTATTGGAATATTTGAAGAATAGCCCTGAAATATTGTCTGATACAGTGACAGAAGATAAGCCCTTCCCTCAGAGTGGAAGTCACTCAAAATATGATTGAGAAAAGCTACCCCCTCAAAGTAGGCTCAATCTTAATGATATGGGTGGAGTAAAGCTTTTGGGACCTCCATTTTCTCATGAGGCATGATTCAAAATGGGAAGAAATAGCTGCAAATATCCATTAGTAATTAGAACATGGAAAGTAAAAAGTATGAATGCAGGAAAATTAGAAATTGTCAAAAATTAAATGGAAAGCATAAAAATCAGTATCCTAGGCATTAGTGAGCTGAATAGGACTGGAATTGGCATTACTGAATCAGATAAACATATCATCTACTACACTGGGAATGATAAATTGAAGAGGAATAGTGTTGCATTCATCCTCACAAAGAATGTTTCAAGATCTGTCCTGAAGGACAATGATGTCAGTGGTAGGATAAAATCCATATGCCTAGAAGGAAGACCAATTACTACTATTATTCACTTCATTCACCAACCACTAAAGCCAAAGACGAGGAAGTTGAAGATTATTATTAACTTCTGCAGTCTGAAATTGACTGAACATTCAATCAAGATGTATTGATTACTGGATTGGAATGCAAAAGTTGTAAACAAAGAAGAATCACTGCCAGTGGGAAAATGGATCCTTAGTGATGGAAATGATCCCACAGAATGCAGGACTGAATTTTTCAAGACCAACATGTAATTCATTGCAAATACATTTATTCAACAACATACATGGCACTGCACACATGGACCTCACCACATGGAATACACAGGAATCAAATCCACTATATCTTTGGAAAGAGGCAATGGAGATGCTCAATATGTTCAAGCAAAACATGGCCTGTAGGTGATTGTGCAACAGACCATCAGCTTCTCATATGTAAGTTCAAAGTTGAAGAAAATTAAAACAAATCCCCAACAACCAAAATATGACCTTGATTATATTCCACCTAAATTTAGAGACCATCCAAAAAATAGATTTGATGCATTGAACACCAATGACCAAACACCAGGTGAGTTGTGGGATGACATCAAGAACACCATACGTAAAGTAAGGAAAAGGTCATTAAAAAGACAGAAAAGGAAGAAAAGACCAAAATGGATTTCAGAAGAAATTCTGAAACTTGCTTTTGAACGAGGATTAGTTAAAGCAAATGGAAGAAATGACAAGATAAAAGAGCTGAACAGAAGATTTCAAAGAGCAGCTCAAGAAGACAAAGTCAATTATTACAGTGAAATGTGCAAAAACCTGGAGTTAAGGAACCAAAAGGGAAGAAGTTGTTTGGCATTTCTCAAGCTGAAAGGGCTGAAGAGAAAAATCAAGCCTCAAGTTGCAATATTGAAAGATTCTATGGGAAATATATTGAATGATGCAAGAAATATCAAAAGAAAATCAAGGAATACACAGAATCACTGTACAAAAAAGGAATCAGTCCATGTTCATCTATTACAGGAGGTGGCATATGATCAAAACCAATGATATTGAAGGAAGAAGTCCAAGCTCACTGAAGGAATAGGAAAAAAAAAAAAAAAAAGCCTCCAGGGACTGATGGAATACCCATTGAGATGTTTCAACAAACAAATGCAGCACTGGAGGTGTTTATTCATTTATGCCAAAAAATTTGAAAGTCAGCTACTTGGTCAACTGACCAAGAGACTCATGTTTATACCCATTTCAAAGAAAGGTGATCCAACAGAATGTGGAAATTATCAAACAATATCATTAATATTACACAAAAGTAAAATTTTGCCAAAGAAAATTCAAAAACGGTGGCAGCAGTATATTGACAGAGAACCTCCAGAAATGCAAGCTGGATTCAGAAGATGATATAGAATGAGGTTTATCATTGCTGACAGATGGATCTTGGCTGGAAGTAAAAAATAGCAGAAACATGTTTACTTGTGTTTTATTGACTACACAAAAGAATATGACTGTGTGGATCATAAAAAATTAATAATAGCATTGTAAAGAATGGGAATTCCAGAACACTTAATTGTGCTCATGAGGAACTTATACATGGATTAGGAGGCTGTCTTTTGAACAGAACAAGGGGATATTGCATGGTTTAAAATCAGGAAGGTTGTGCCTCAGGGTTGTATCTTTTCACCATACTTATTCAATCTGTATGCTGAGCAAATAATCTGAGAAGCTGAACAATATGAAGAAGAACATGGCATCAGGATTAGAAGAAGACTCATTAACAACCTGCAATATGCAGATGATATAACCTTGTCTGCTAAAACTTAAGATGACTTCAAGCATTTACTGATGAAGAACTACAGTCTGCAATAAGGATTACACCTTGACATAAAGGAGATGAAAATCCTCACAACTGGACCAATAAGCAGCACCATGATAAATGGAGAATAGACTGAAGTTGTCAAAGGTTTCGTTTTACTTGGATCCACAATTAACACCCATAGAAGCAAGAGTCAAGAAATCAGACATTCTATTGCACTGTGCAAATCTGCTGCAAAAGACCTCTTTAAAGTGTTGAAGAGCAAAGATGTCATTTTGAAGACTAAAGTGGGAATAACCCAAGCTATATATATTCAATCACCTCATATACATGTGAAAGATGTATAATGAATAAGGAAGACCAAAGAGGAATTGATGCTTTTGAATTGTTATATTGGTGAAAAATACTGAAAATACCATGTACTTCCAGAAGAAAAAACAAATCTGTCCTGGAAGAGATGCAGGCTTTGTCTCACCTACTTTGGTTGTGTTGTAGGAAGGCACCATTCCCTAGAGAAGGATAGCATGCTTGGTAAAGTGGAGGGTCAGCAAAAAAAAAAAAAAGGGAGAGACCCTCAACAAGATGGATTGACACCGTGGCTACAACTATGGGCTCAAGTATTGTAAGAATGACCCACGACCAGGCAGTGTTTTGTTGAACGTAGGATAGCTATGAGTCAGAGTTGACTCGACAGCACCACACTTATCAACAACATCATGGTTAGAAGGTTCACTGCATTGCCAACATGAAAAACTATTTGTGCACTCCTGACTCAAAAATGCTTATCTTCAAACCTTCCAATTAATTTATAAATACTACCTCTCTGTATTAAATATCTTTCAGCTTGAAAAACCTACATGGCTTGTGTTTTCTTATGCTGAACCTTAACTAATATAAAGCCAATAATTATATTTATCATTTTTGAAGAGTACATGAAAATATCCAGAGGTTAATAATATAATTTCTATTTCCAAAAATTGTCTATTCTGATCTGCTGTTGCAAATTCATAATAGTGACTATATTTTCTCTGAAGAAAGAATCATAGTTTATATTCAAACAAACATCAATTATCACAATAAAAATTATCCATTAAACTTTTCCAGAAATCTTACTCATATTAGAAGGTAGTTTTACAAATTTTATAGTCTGAGAGCACCAAATTCCAGGCAATTTCTTCCATAAGCAACATCATTGTCATAACATGGCATGTACTCTATGGTCACTTCCATTCTTTTTTATAGATCTCTGGGTAGAGCAAGCAAATGGCACTTGGTCCATTGCTTTCCCCAAAACAAAGGAAACTGATAAATAAAAATCAGAATCTCTAAGGAAAATCATGTCTGTTCTTTCATCAAAAAGATGAAAACATTGTTTGCTCCATTATTTTTTTGACATAATTACATAAGCTTTTCTACTTAATGCCCAGAAAAGATTTTCTTTTATTTTCATTTCATTTCTTTCTTTTCTGTTTTTTCTTCTTTAATAATGGTATAGTAAATTTTGACTGTTAACAAGTCTTTGGGGGATTTGCTGACTTCAGGCAACAACCTTTCATGAAAGCTGTCTTTACCATAATTATTATGAAATGCTACTGTTATCACCTCCTGTCCATGCCAGCTGTTGTGGAGACAATACTGAGCTTTCAGGTATATCAAATATGTAAAGCACAACTGGGATCCAAGGGCAAATGATGCTAGAAAGGCAATTGCTGTACAAATTGTCATGCTATATCAAGGGTATATATTCATTTTATAGCTGTTGGCATGCTTCTTGGACATTTTAAATTTGATAGCTACTTACACACTGAGAGAGTTTAGGGATATTAAACATTTTTATATTTAAAACTCCCCAAATGTTTAGATCATAAACATCATGCAACACTATGGTTATAACCATAAAATTAATTTGATAATTAAATAGTCAAGTTTAGCATAGTAATGTCAAGCACAAATTATAAATGTTCTCGTTAGCCTTCTAAATTGGTACTTCATTAAACAGCATGGAAAATCTGGGGAAACCAATATTGCAATGTGGAGCAGATAGGAATTTCTGACCTTTCCCTCCTTCCAGAATTGATGTAGCTAGTTATACCAACATGGCCCTTTTAAATACATTAGTGTTTAAAGGGAAATGAATGTAAAGAAAACTTGAGGGAAATAATTAGAGAACTGCTGAAGTGGAACACTTAGGTTTGTAGCTGTGAACATTTACAACAAGATACTATTTTGTTTTTCTCAACGTTTCTTGGATTTTTTTGTTTTTTTTTTTTGGTCAGCAGACACATTTAGACTTACAGAGCAAATATTCACCATCTAATTTTTTAAGTGTGAGTTTATTTTCCCTTTCACTGTTAAACATTTTGAATGTACCTGCTCACCCACTGCCTCATTCCCTTACTATTACACCTCCCCCTAAAGCCTTATGACTTGATTTCATTCTCATTAGTCAGCTGTGCACAACCCACCAAAGGTCACCTAGTATTAAATATAAGGAAGATATATCAATCTAATTCCTCCCTGACCTCTGTTTAAATCTTAATCACACTGTTTCTCTCAAATACTTTGCTTCTTACAGAGTTTGTTGTTGTTGTTATGTGCCCTCGAGTTGGACCCGACTCATAGCGACCCCTCCTTGTGTTTCCGAGGCAGTATCACGACGGAAGTAGATTGCCCTATCTTCCTTCCCAGGAGTGGCGGCGGGTTTGAACTGCCAGCCTTCTGGTTAGCAGTCAAGTGTCTTAGCCCCTATGCTACCAGAGCTCCCTTACAGAGCTTAGGATACTGCATTAGTCTGTTTGGTAGATTGCCCAGTATTCCTTCCAAAGAGTGGCTGGTGGGTGAACTGCCACCTTTCCGCTTAGCAGTTAAATGCCTTAGGCACTACACCACCAGAACTCCTAATATAAAATTAATAATAATTCTGCAATTATTATTTCACTGTTGCACTTTAATTCACTTAAAGCCTTCCTTGCTCAAAACTTTTTCTGAGGAAAGATGAGGCCAAATATTACTAAAAAAGCAGACCCTTGTTCAGGGTTTCAAAACAGGGTTTCTTTACTTCTTTTCTACGATAGTACTCTAACAGAAGAAAATTTTCTTATTGTATTAATTATTATTTAAGATAACAAAAATTAGGCATAGATTACTAGCCTGCAGGTATTTATGTAAGATAGGTAGATTGTTCCCAGTAAAAACCAGGAAGAATTATGTAAAGAATCGGGACAATGTGGAGTTAAACCTGGAGGCAGCACAGTTTATTGGTTTGAATGGGGATCTAATCCTAGCTCCATGTACTCATTCCATGACTTTGGGCAAGTTTTTAACCTACCTTTGACTGAATTTCCTCATTATTCACCACATTATTGCCTAATAATACTAACAGTAATTATTATACGATCATGCAATTCTTGTCAGCATTAAATGTTAAAGCAATTAAAAACAAAGCACTAAAAATCTACTTCTGATACACAGGAAATGCTATGTTAGTGTTTGTCAAATTTATTTATGTCTCCCTTTTCTGGACCTAATTCCTGGAGAAGGGAAGTGTGTTAGATAAGTTTTCCACTTCAGACTGAGTAATTGCTTTAGAGGCTATTTCCACAACAACCTGCTTCTGTAGGCTGCCACTTTAACTGACATGCCATATTTATCTGAGGGAGTACCTGAGTTTACCTTACACCATTGGTCCTCTTAGCATGGATGGCACCTGCATTATCACAAACACTGACATGAGGGCATGTGAAAATTGGCTACAGTACAGGCTGGAAATCTGATGCCAGAAGAGTCACTAGCTACCATGAAGATAAAGCACCCCCTTATAAGTTCACAATCCAGTCACAGAGGGTTCCACAAAACCAATAAGAGCTGAAGTGGAGCAGCATGAAAGATGTTTAGCTGAGTCCCGATGAATTCAAAAGAAGGAATAGGTCACAAGTTATATTGTTGTTGTTGTTGTTGTTGTTGTTAGGTGCTGTCGAGTCATTTCTGACTCATAGAGATCCCATGCAAAGCAGAGCAAAACACCTCCCGATCCCACACCAGCTCCATGATCCTTGCTATAC
>NW_006921960.1:1922405-1923192 GCF_000298275.1 Orycteropus afer afer
TCGGGAATTCCCATTCTTCTCAATGTTATCTATAATTTGTCATGATGCACACAATCCAATGTCTTTGCATAGTCAACAAAAGACAAGTTAACATCTTTCTGGTATTCTTTGCCTTGAGCCAAGATCCATCTGACAACAGCTATAATGTTGTTCCACTGGAACAAGTGTTATTCCACTTCCTCTTTGAATCCAGCTTGTACCTCTGGAAGTTTTCTCTCAATATACTGCTGTAACTGTTTTTGAATTATCTTCAGTAAGATCTTACTTGCGTGTGATATTAATGATATTGTTCAATAATTTCCACATTCTGTTGGATCACTTTTCTTTAGAATGGGTACAACTACGGATCTCTTCCAGTCAGTTGGCCAGGTAGCTGTCTTCCAAATCTCTTGGCATAACTGAGTGATTGCCTCTAGTGTGGCATCCATTTTTGAAATATCTCAATGGGTATTCCATCAATTCCTTGAGCCTTGTTCTTCGCCAATTCCTTCATTGCAGCTTCCATTTCCTCCTTCAGTACCATTGGTTCTAAATCATATACCACTTCCTGAAATGGATGAAGATTGACCAGTTCTTTTTGGCACAGTGACTCTGTGTATTCCTTCTATCTTTGTTTGATATTCCCTGCATCATTCAATATTTTGCCCTTAGAATCCTTCAATATTGCAACTTGAGATTTAAATTTTTCCCTCAATTCTTTCAGCTTGAGAAATGCTGAGCATGTTCTTTCCTTTGGTTTTTCTAACTCCAGGTCTTTGCACATTTCATTATAATATTTGGCTTTGTC
>NW_006921960.1:1923302-1925186 GCF_000298275.1 Orycteropus afer afer
AGGGATATATTCTAAATCATATTTTGCCTCTTGTGGACTTGTTTTAATTGTCTTTAACTTCAAGTTGAACTTGCATATGAGCAGTTGATGGTCTGTTCCATAATCAGCTCCTGGCCTGGTTTTGGCTGAAGATATTGTGCTTCCCCATCGTCTCTTGCCACAGATGTAGTCAATCTGATTCCTGTGTGTTCCATCTGGTGAAGTCCATGTGTACAGCCACCATTTGTGTAGTTGAAAAAAGATGTTTGCAATGAATAAGTTGTTTGTCTTGAAAAATTCTACCATATGAGTTCCAGCATTATTTCTGTCACCAAGGCCAAATTTTCAAACTACAGGTGATTTTTCTTCATTTCCAACATTTGTATTCCATTCACCAGTGATAATTAACACATCCTGATTGCATGTCAGTCAATTTCAGACTGCAGAAGTTGGTAAAAATCTGCAATTTCCTCATCTTTGGCTTTGGTGGTTGGTGCATAAATTTGAATAATAATCATATTAACAGGTCTTCCTTGTAGACGTATGGATATTATCCTATCACTGACAGCATTGTACTTCAGGAAAGATCTTGAAACATCCTTTGTGATGAAGAATGCCACACCATTTCTCTTCAAACTGTCATTCCTGGCATAGTAGATCATATTGTTTTCTGATTCAAAATGGCCGAAACCAGTCCATTTCAGCTCAATAATGCTTAGGATATTAATCTTTATGTGTTCCATTTCATTTTTGACAACTTCCAATTTTCCTAGATTCATACTTCCTACATTCTATGTTCCGTTTATTAATGGATGTTTGTCACTGTTTTTTTCTCAATTTGAGTGGTGTCACATCAGCAAATTGAGGTCTCGAAAGCTTTACCTTATCCATATAAGTAAGGCTGATTTTACTCTGATAATGCAGCTCTTGCCCAGTCTTACTTTGAGAGCTTTCTAAGCTAAGTGACTTATTAGTTGTATTATAACTTATTAGTTTATTAGTTATAACTATTAACCAGTATAACACAAGTTATATTAGTTCCAGGTTAATGTGGAGGATAAATCAGAGCATTCCTATAACAGAGGCTGTTAGACACACCTGGGGTATCATTGCTGAAGGGAGAACAAAGGGTTTAAGTATACATCAAAACATGATGCAAATAGCTCCAACTCTTTTCTCCCATTAGGCTCCCAATATCCTAGCCTCAGTCCTTTGCCCTCCAGGGAGAAATTGGAAAAAATTACTTGGGGAAGATAACTAGATAAACATTAAGAATTTAAATATATTGACATTAGTTGTTGATGCAATAAATGTCTCAGCTAGAATATCCTATCACAAGATCAAATTGAGAATGCCTTCCCACATGTGTATTTACATGGCTTCCAGCCAGCTGTTCCCAAAGATCTTACACATGAAAAAACAAAAATGACAAAACATCTTAAGAAGCTATGCAACCTGTAAATAACAGACCAGTCAGAACAAGAAAGTAAATGACTAAAAACATAACACGTTAGAAGAAAATGACATTATGTGTGAAAGGAAGGAATCTATGTATCCTCCTGTCTGTCTGTTTCAGTAAGATAAAAGGCAATAGTAAATCATTGAATAAGAATAAGACATAATAAAAAAGAAAACATTAAGAAAATAAGAAAGAACTTCTGCAATTTAAAATCATCATTTCGTTTCCAACTCATAGCAACACCATGCACAGCAGAACGAAACACTGTCCAATCCCGCGCCAGCCCCACAATCCCTGCTATACTTGAGCCCATCATCGCAGCCACCGTAACAATCCATTTCCTTGAAGGCCTCCCCCTCCTTCGTCGACCCTCACCCTACCAAGCATGACATCCTTCTCCAGGGAATGGTCCCTTCTTACAACATGACCAAAATAGGTGAGACGAA
>NW_006921960.1:1927886-1993745 GCF_000298275.1 Orycteropus afer afer
TTACCTATGCACCAGGTGCATCTCACTGGGTTTTAAACACCAGAGGCTCAGCCTCAAAACTCACGTCTACATGTCACCACAGTAGGACAAACCGACAGACAAGTTTGTCCTACTGTTGGAGGACAATCCTGATAGTACATTCAAACTCAAAATCTCACTGACATTGAGTTGACTCCAACTCAGACTCATAGTGACCCACATTAGGTTTCCAAAGCAGTTAATCTTTAAAGACGTAGATTGCTCCATGTTCCTTCCACAGAGTGGCTGGTAGGTTTGAGCCACCAACCTTCTGGTTAGCAGTCAAATGCCTTAGGCATTGTGAAAACTTAAGAAAAATTCCAGCAAGCAAACCAAAAAGACAAAGAAATAGAAGAAAAAGAGAAAAAGTAGGAGACTCATGCAAAGGGTACAATATCCATGAATACAGTAGAGCACACAGGAGGAAAAATTATGAAAAGTTCATAACCATAAATATAACCTTGATGCAATGAGTCATTGGGCCTGGAAGCTCAAGACCATAGCCTCAGGTGAGATCAAAGTCAGTTGGCGTAATATCATCCACAAACACAATGTTCTACATCTTATATTGATGTAGTACAGTAGTGCCTGGAGTTTTAAAATTTTCTGAGTGACTGTTTAAGTTTCAACTACTAGTCTCTCCCTGTGCAAAGCAAAGAAGAGTGAAGAAAATCAAAAATACATGGAAACAAGCAGTCCAAAGGACTAATAGATCACATAAAACTCACACTCCACAACCCAAGTACAGAAGAACTAGATGGTGCCCACCTACCATTTCTGACTGCTCTGAATGGGATCACAATAGAAAGTCCTGGGTAGAGTGGGAGAAAACTATAGCACAAAATTCAGAATCATAAAAAAAAAAAAAAAAACAACACCAGGCTTACTGGTCTGATAGAGACTGGTGTATCCCCAAAGACTATGGCATTTAGTCAACCTTCAAACCTAGAATTGGACTCATTGCCAGGGCTCAACTTTCAGTCAAACAGTAGACAGCTCTACAAGGGGAACAATAGCACTAAGGAGATATGCACTTCTTAGAACAATCAATCATTTGAGATTAAAAGGGTAGAATGTGTCTATAAACAAAGTTCAGAAGGCAGGGAGGGATCAGAAGGAAGGAGGAATGGAAAGGGGAAATGCAAGGAGGATTCATGAAGAGGTTCACATTTTGGGAATCATAATCAATGTAAAGAATCAAAAAGTGTATGAATTATTGAATGGAAAAATAATTTGTTCTGTAGACTTTCCCTCAAATCACAATAAAATGTTAAAAAAAAAAGTGGTTAAAAAGAAATGAAGAAGTTTAGAAAAACAGAAGGGACAAAATCAAGGGGAGGCTTTTTTTTTTTTTTTCAGAGAAATAATTCAGGAAATGTTCCCAGAACCAATGAGCAATAGTTAACAGACTGTGTGCTCAGAAAAATGGATGAAAAATGGAAATAATCTGTATTTATGAATTTTTTGAACACCAGATTATACAAATTTATGGTGAGGAAAAAAAAAAAAGATCATAATAAAGAACCAAGAATCATAATGCCTCTATGTGCATCACCAGCATCAAGAAGATAAGGGAGCTTCAAATTATATACCCAAAAGTAGTCAACAGGCAGATGTTATTTTTGTTGTTGTTGTTGTTAGGTGCCTTCAAGTCAGCTCCGACTCATTGCAATTCTATGCAACAACAGAATGAAATACTACCTGGTCCTGAGCCATTGTCAAAATTCTTCCTATGCTTGAACCCACAGTTGCAGCCACTGTGTGATCCGTCTTGTTAAGAATCTTGCCATTTTTTGCTGAACCTCACTTTACCAATCATGATATCCTTCTCCAGGGAATGATCTTTACTGACAATATGACCAAAGTAGGTGAGACGAAGTCTGGTCATTCTTGCTTGCAAGAAGCATTCTGGCTTCACTTCCTCCAGGACAGATTTGTTCACACTTCTGGCAGTTCATGGTATTTTCAATATTCTTTGCCAAAACTACAACTCAAAGGCTTCAACTCTTCTTCATTCTTCCTTTTTCATTGTCCAGCTTTCACATGAAGACAAGGCAATTGAAAATAACATGGGATGAGTAAAGTGCACCTTAGAATTCAATGTGAAATAAATTTTTGCTCTTTAAAACTTAAGTCTTTTTTAGCAGATTTTCCCAGGGTAATACTACTTCTGATTTCTTCCTTACTGCTTCCATGGGTGTTGATTGTGGATCAAAGTAAATGAAATCCCAGATAACCTCAATCATTTATCAATTTATCATGACGTTGCTTATTGGTACAGTTGTGAGAATTTTTGTTTTCTTTATGTTGAGATGTAATCCATATTAATGACTGTACTTTTTGATCTTTATCAGTAAACACTTCAAGTCATCTTCACCTTCAGCAAGCAAGAGTGTGTCATCTGCACATCACAGGCCTCTTCCTTCAATCTTAATACTGCATTCTTCTTCATATTATCCAGCTTCTCAGATTATTTGCTTAGCATACAGATTGAACAAGCATGGTGAAAGGATTAAACCCTGACACAATCATTCTGGTTTTTAAACCATGCAAGAACCCCTTATTCTGTTCAAAAATCAGAATCTTGTTCTATGTACAAATTCCTCATGAGCACAATTAAGTGTTCTGAAACTCCCATTCTTCACAATATTATGCATAATTTGTTATGATGCACACAGTTGAATGCCATTGTGTAGCCCAAAAAAAACACAGGTAAACATTATTCTGGTATGCTGTACTTTAAGCCAAGATCCATCTGACATCAGAAATGATATCCCTCATTCCACATCCTCTTCTGAATCCAGCTTGAATTTCTAGCAATTTCCTGTCAATATACTGTTTCAACCATTTTTGAATTATCTTCAACAAAATTTTACTTACATATGATATTAAGGATATTGTTCAATAATTTTTACCTTCTGTTGGATCACTTTTCTTTGGAGTGAGTAAAAATATTAATTTCTTCCAGTCATTTGGCCAGGTGGCTCTTTTCCAAATTTCTTGGCATAAACAAGTAAGCACCTCAGCACTGCATCCATTCATTGTAACATCACAATGGGTATTCTGTCAATTCCTGGAGCCTTGTTTCCACCAATTCCTTTAGTGCAGCTTGGACTTCTTCTTTCAATACCACTGTTACTTGATCATACACTACCTTCTGAAATAGGTGAACATCATCCAACTCTTTTTGATATAGTGACTGTGTATTCCTTCCATTTTCTTTTGATGCTTCCTGAATCATTCAATATTTTGTCCATATAATCCTTCAATATTGCAACTCAAGGCTTGAATTTTTCTTTGCTTCATTCAGCTTGAAAAATGCTGAGTGTGTTCTCTTTTGGTCTCTAACTCCAGTCAGATAGGAGGGTACAATGAGAGTACTTTAAGCATGCACAGTCTTGAAAAATTTATTCCCCATGCACATTTTCTTGTAAGCCAGTGAAGGTGTATTCTATAATAACTAGAACACAAACCAAAAAATAGGAATACATGGAATCAAGAAAGAATCTCTCAGCCAAAAAAGAAGACATAATAGTAATTTATCCCGGTGAAGGCTGAGATGAGAGCCCAAAGCTGAAAGATGTGCATCAATGATACATAGGGCAATGAATCCATATTAGAATAATGTGACTGAAGATAAAGACCTAAAGGCTTTTATCACCAAGATCTCCATTGCCATTGTATTTATCTTTTTTTAAAAAATCACAGATTCATATCTGTACTTGGCTTAATTTGACCACATAATAATGAATACTCTCCTTATGCTTTGTACCATGCTGCCTTGGTCAGCTGATGACTCTCATTTCACACTCATAGAAACAGTCTGCTTTTATCTATCCTTAAGAACAAGAGGTGGGACAATGAAGGGGGATTCTGGGAAGATGGTAGCATAAACAGACCAATGTTCCTATGTTTCTCCACAATTACAAGAAATACAAGAAAGAGACCTCAGCCTTGAGGGACTCTGAATTGGTAAGCAGTGGACAGTGTGTGGAATTGCAGACAGACAGGAATCAAGAATTGAACAATCAGTCATATAGAGTGGGAAAATCACTTCTGTCACCATCTCTGGTCCACCTTACAGCCACATGGGCCAACATCTCTGTGAACTAGAGAAGGGTCTCGGCAAAAGAGCCTGATGCCCTGACCACCACATCTTCTGCCTACACAAAGATACTGGATCCCAAGCTTAGTTTCTACTGTAAAATCAAATAGACCTCTGTGGGGATCTGATTGAATCATGTCATCTGCTCTCCCACCTGGACACTCTCAGGGGCAAGGCTTCTAAAAAATGCTGCAGGCAGCCCTTGCAAGGAATCTGCTCCCACTTATAGCACTCTACCTGCCTTCTTGCACATCCCATAACTCAGGTTCCAAAAACCAAGACAAACTTCTATGGTGGTTAGTTTGGGTCTGTCTGTCATGTCTTCCATTCAGCACTAAGGACTACTGAATGAGGCTGCTGTGTGCAGGATATAGACATTTTGAGTAGAGGCTGCACTTATGGAATATAATTAACTGAGAACACTTGACAGCAACAAGACAGACCTTCCTGGAGGTCCTTTCAGATAATAACAAAACCTCTCCTACCTAATTACTATCTATTGCTGTGGATTCTTTACAGTGGAGCCAGAAGCCATGTCATCTCAGTGCATACTATGTTCCTAATGAACACAGGGCCACTGGGACTGTGAATCCAGCAAAATGTACTTCTCAGAGGTTCTTCTGGGGAGTGCAGGCCCTTCCTTCTCCTGCTGGAATGGAAGAAAGTTTACCTGTGCCTCCCTTGAATGCCAGTTTCAGCCCCCATGGTGCAGGAAAGGAAGCCTTGAGCAAAACCAAAGAGCAATGCCAGGGCCCAAAGGAGGTTTGTTGGGTGTGGGATTTCTGAAAATGTGGTTGCAGAAAGAAGAGGAATAATAATCAGAGAGAGAAGATTGTGCCTTTGGTGTTGCACAATATCTCACCTGAGTGGTGGTGTTTGCTGTTGGACACATTGATCACAGCATGCTCTCTGATATGGCAGGCATTGAAAGTTGAAAATTGAGATATGGAACTTTCAAATCCTAAATAAACCAGGGAGGGAGAAGGAATTATCACAGAGAAGGAGAGGAAATGATAGCCCAAGACAAAGTCACTGCCCACCTATGAGTTTCTTGCAGAAAGCAGCACAGGCAAAACTAGGGAAAACTCAGAAAATTAATACTCTTGAAAATTCTAGTGCCCCAACAACAATAACAAACAAACAAACAAACAAACAAAACCACAGGACACATCCACAAAAAATGAGAAATATGATCCATCAAAATGAATATAATGAAGAGAGTGAAAATGCATCTATAGAAGATCAAATAATGAAATTAAATGAAAAATATAAAACAATAATTTTAGATACAAAGACTTAAGAGAAAACAGAGACAAAGATTTATAAGAATGAAATAAAACAATGAAGAACAAAATGAGTACTGGTAAAAATGAGATAAAAAGAAACCAGTAAGAAATATTGCAATTGAAAGGGACAATAACTGAAATGAGAAACATAATGGAAGCATTTAACAACAGATTTAAGCAGGCTGAAGAAAGAATCTGTGAATTAGAGGATAAGATAATTGAAATTACAAAGGCCAAAAAGCAACAAGAGCAGAAGCTTATGAAGGCAGAACACAGTTTAGTGGAATTATGGGACAACATTGGTGTTATTGCTTTGTGCTGATGAGTTAGACCTGAGTCATAGCAACCCCTCCTTGGGTTTCCAAGACTGTATCGCTACAGAAGTAGATTGTCCAACCTCCTTCCAAGGGGTGGCTGGTGGGTTTGAACCGCCAGCCTTCACAAGTGCTTTAGGCACTAAGAGACCTACATATGCATCATGAAAATTCCAGAAGGAGACAAGAAAGAGAAATGGACAGAAAGAATATTTGAAAAAATAATGACAGTAAATTTCTAAAGTCTAACAAAGGACATGAATTGACACAGCCAAGAAACTCAAAGAACGCCATGTGAGACAATTACAAAGATATCTACACCAAGACACATGATAGTCAGGCTCTCAAAAAGTGAAGATAAAGAGAGTCCTAAAGACAGTGAGAGGGAGCTCTGGTAGCGTAGTGGCTAAGACACTTGCCTGCTAACCAGACGGCTGGCGGTTCAAACCCACCAGCCACTCCTCGGAAGGAAGGTTGGGCAATCCTACTTCCGTAGTGATACTGCCTCAGAAACCCAAGGAGGGGTCGCTATGAGTCAGGTTTGACTCGACGGCACATAACAACAACAACAAAGACAGTGAGAAAGAGATGAAAACAATCACATACAAAGGATCCCTGATAAGATTAAGTGTTGATTTCTCCTCACAAACATTGGAGGACAGAAGGCAAGGGCATGATATATTGAAAGCACTGAAAGAAAATAGAGAAAACATTGGCCACCAAGAATGCTAAACCCAGCAAAATGATCCTTTAAGAGTGATGGTGAAATTAAAACATTCTCAGACAAACAAATACTGAGAGAGTTTGTATCCACCAGACTAGTCCAATAAAATATAGTAATGAGAGTGCTGCAAATGGAAGAAAAAACACACTTGAAAGTAATTCAAAACCATACATAAAAAGAAAGATTCTTAATAAAATAAAAATTACATGGCTAAGAATAAGGGCTAATAATAAGATAGTCATGCTTGATAAATTCTATTTGTTTTGTCCTTCATTCTTTTAAATGACAAATACATAAAAACAAGGATATAATTATGTTACAGGGCACAAGAAATATAAATAAATAATTAATGATAACAAGTGGGGGCGGGGTGGACAATGTTACAAGTATAGAATTTCTTCCATGTTTCTGAAGTTAATACCAACTTACCTTAAAAATATACCCACATATCCATGATCAACTGATTTTTGACAAGGGTACTAAGTCCATTCGAGGGGAATGAAGAATTTCTTCAATAAATAGTCTTGGGAAATTTGGATTTCCATATGAAGAAAAATGAACTAGGATCCATGCCTCATACCGCAAATTAAAAAAAATACCATAACATGTCTAAATTACATGAGATGAAGTCTCGCAATCCTCACTTCTAAGGAGGATTCTAGTTGCATTTTTTTCGATACAGATATGCTTGTCTTCTGGCAGTCCATGGTTTAGTCGATATTCTTTGTCAACGCCGTAATTTAAAGGTATCAATTCTTCTTCAACCTTCCATATTCATTGTCCAGCTTTTGCATATATGTAATAATTGAAAATAGTATGGCCTGGGTCCTAGTATTTTGGGGACACCTTAGTCCCCAAAATATTGTCTTTGTTTTGATGCTTTAAAGAGGTCTTTTGCAGCAAATTTCCCTAATGCAATATATCTTTTGATTTCTTGACTGCTGCTTCTGTGGCTGTTGATTATGGATCCAAGTAAAATGAAATTTTTGACAACTTTGATTTTTCTTTCTGTTTATCATGTTGCTTTTTGGTCCAGTTGTGAGGATTTATGTTTTCTTTTTGTTGAGATATAATCCATACTGAAAGGTATAGTCTTTGGTCTATTTGGTGCTTCAAGTCATCTTCACTTTCAGCAAGCAAGGTTGTTTCACCAGCATTTCATAGATTGTTAACGAGTCTTCCTTCAATCCTGATGCTGGATTCTTCTTCATAGATCTCAGCCTCTCAAAATATTTGCTCAGCATACAGATTGAGTAAGTATGGTGGAAGGACACAACTTTGACACACATTTTTCTTGATTTTAAATCATGCAGTATCCAATTTTTTTCTGTCAGGACTTATGCCTCTTGATCCATGTACAGGTTCCACATGAACACAGTTTTAATTCTTTGCAATTCATCCATAATTTGTTATTATCTACAGAGTCCAATGCCTTTGCATAGTCAATAAAACACAAGTTAATATTTTTCTAGTATTCTCTGCTTTCAGCCAAGATCCATCTGACATCAGAAATGGTTTCACTTGATGATGGTTTCCCTTGAACATGGGAAAGCTCATGTCCTCTCCTGAATCTAGACTGAATTTCTGGCAGTATTAATGTACTGCTGCAACAGTTTTTGAATTATCTTCAGCTCAATTTTACTTGCATGTTGTATTAATTATATTATTTGGCAACTTCTGTATTTTGTTGTGTTGCCGTTCTTTGGAAAGAGCACAAATATGAATCTCCATCACTAGGTTGGCCAGGTAGCTGTCTTCTAAATTTCTTAGTATAGACAAGTGAGCACTTCCAGTGTTGCATCCATTTTGAAACATCTCAATTGGTACAGTTTTTTCTCAGTAGCCACAGGGAATTGATTCCAGAACCCCTCAAAGATACAAAAATCTAGAGATGCTAAAGTCTCTTATAGAAAATGATGTACTATGTACATACAACCTGTATACTTTAAATCATCTCTAGATTGGTTATAGGAGCTCTGGTAGCATAGTGCCTAAGGCACTTGACTGCTAACCAGAAGGCTGGAGGTTCAAACCCACCAACAACTCCTCGGAAGGAAGATTGAACAATTGACTTCGGTAGTGATGCTGCCTTGGAAACCAAAGGAGGGATCACAATAAATATATATTAAAATATATATCACACACACACACACAAAGACACTACCATTGAGTCGATTTTGACTCATAGAGATCCCCACTGAGTTTCCAAGTAGGCACTTCTTTACAGAAATAGATTTTTCTATCATCCTTCCACAGAGTGGCTGGAGGGTTTGAACCACCAACCTTCTTGCTAGCAGTCAAATGCCTTAGGGACTATGCCACCAGAACTCCTTATATATCATATATATACATATACATATGTTGTTGTTAGGTGCTGTTGAGTCATCTCTGACTCATAGCAACTCTATGTACAGCAGAATGAAACACTGCCAGGTCCTAGGCCAGCTCCACAACCCTTGCTATACCTGAGTCCATTGCTGCAGCTACCATATCAATCCATCTTATTGAGGGCCTTCCCCTCTTGCGTTGACCCTTCACTTTACCAAGCATCACATCCCTCTCCAGGGCATGTTCACTTTTGAAAACATGACCAAAGTAGGTGAGATGAAGTTTGGTCATTCTCATTTCCAAGGAGCATTCCAGCTGTACTTCCTTCAGGGCAGATTTTTTAATTCTTTTAGCAGTCCATGGTACTTTCAGCTTTCTTCACCAGCACCACAACTCAAAAGCATCAACTCTTCTTCAGTCTTTCTTATTCATTGCTCAGCTCTCATATGCATATGAGATGATTGAAAATACCATGTCTTGTGTCTGGTGCACCTTAGTCTTCAAGGACATATCTTTGCTCTTCAGCACTTTAAAGAGGTCTTTTGCAACAGAGTTGCCCACTGCAATATGTTGTCTGATGTCTTGACTACTGCTTACATTAGTGTTGATAGTAGAACCAAGTAATATGAAGTCTTTGACAACTTCAATATTTTCTCCATTTATTGTGATGCTGTTTATTGGTCCAGTTGTAAGGATTTTTGTTTTCTTTATATTGAGGTGTAATCCATACTGCAGACTCTAGTCTTCAATCTTCATTAGTAAGTGCTTCAAGTCATCCTCACTTTCAGCAAGCAAAGTTGTGTCATCAGCGTATTGGTGGTTGCTAATGAGTCTTCCTCCAATCCTGATGCCACGTTCTTCTTCATATAATCCAGTTTCTCTGATTATTTGCTTAGCCTACAGATTGAATAATATGGTGAAAGGTTACAAGCCTGACACACTCCCTTGATTTTAAACCATGCAGTGCCCCTTGTTCTATTTGAATGACAGACTAATTGTCTATGTACAGGTTCCTCATAGAATAAAATTAAGTGCTCTGGAATTCCCTTTCTTCTCAACATTGGCCATAATTTGTTATGATCCACACAATCAAATGTTTTTGCATAGTCAATAAAACACAAGTAAACATCTTTCTGGTATTCTTTGCTTTCAACCAGGGTCCATCTGACATCAGCAATGATATCCTTCTTTCCATATTCCCATCTGAATGCAGCTTCCATTTCTGAAAGTTCTCTTTCAATATACCACTGCAACTGTTTTTGAATTATCTTCAGTATGACTTTACTTGTGTGCGATATTAATGATATTGTTTGATAATTTCCACATTCTGTGGGATCATCTTTCTTTGGAATGGGTTCAAATATGGATCTCTTCCAAGCAGTTGGACAGGTAGCTGTCTTCCAAATCTCTTGGCATAGATGAGTGAGTGCCTCCAGCACAGCATCCATTTGTTGAAACCTCTCAACGGATATTCCATCAATTCCTGAAGCCTTGTTTTTTGCCACTTCCTTCAGTGCAGCTTTGATTTCTTCCTTCAATACCACTGGTTCTTAATCATATGTCACCTTCTGAAATGGTTGAACATCGACCAATTCTCTTTGGTACAGTGATTCTGTGTATTCCTTCCATCTTCTTTTGATGTTTCCTGTATCATTCAATATATTGCCCATTTTGTTGTTGTTTTTATGTGCCGTCAAGGCAATCCCAACTCATAGCAACCCATCCTTGGGTTTAGGAGGTGATATCTCTATGGAAGTAGATTACCCAGTCTTCCTTCTGAGGAGTGGCTGGTGGGTTTGAACCCCCAGCCTTTGGTTAGCAGTCAAATGCCTTAGGCACTATGCCACCAGTGCTCCCAATAATAGTAATAGATATAATGAAATAATAATAATAGATAAAAATAATAGTGAAGGATGTGTGTGTGTGTGTGTGTGTGTGTATGTCCTTCATTATCTATTATTTGCAAATGGACACTGATAACTCTTTGCAACTTCTTTTCTGTATAAATCCCAACTATCTATTAACTTAAAATCCTTCCAGCTTCCTGGCAAATTTACCCTGTAATTATTTAGTTCTGTTATTGAAATTTATATCAACTTGACTGAATGCAAAGTAAAGGCATCTTTTTTTCATTTCAATGAAGAATATACTACATAATTTTGGCTTATAGTTTTATGTTTTCAGTGATATGAATATATGGAGAGGGTTTACTTAGAGTTTTCATATGTATGAATTTAGTATATCTACACATTTAATTTAAACATACATTTTTTTTTCTTTTACATGTTTCTGAGAGAGAATGACAGAACTCTAGTCTAGACGAGAATTAGCACTGCTCTGGTAGCATCGTGGCTAAAACACTTGACTGCTAACCAGAAGGCTGGCGGTTCAAACCCACCAGCCACTCCTCGGAAGGAAGGTTGGGCAATCCTACTTCCGTAGTGATACTGCCTCAGAAACCCAAGGAGGGGTCGCTATGAGTCGGGGCCGACTTGATGGCACATAACAACAACAACAACAATACTCCATGTTTATCTTTTATACATTTTGCATATTTTATCTATTAAAAGTGATTAGAATCTACATATGACTTGTTTATCCAGAACATTAAAACATTGTTTCTAAATGTTCTTAAGATTGTATCAGTGACTTAATTGTATTAAACATTACCAGTTTTAAGTGCAAATGACCATGAAAATAAATTAATTTAGTCTGAATTTTCAAGAGTAGAAAAACCAGTGAAATGTATACAAATATAGGGAGAGAGAAATTTAATGAAGGAAATTGCTCATGCAATTGTCAGGACTGGCAAGTTCCAAATTTCCAGATCAGTCTGAAGTTTGGAGGCCTGTGTTTTTTGGGGTGCAGAGTTGGTGAATATGAAATCTGCAGGTCAGATGGCAGGACAAAGGCTTCTGTTGGCTTACATTTTAAGAAGTGAAGATCAGAGAAGAGTGTGTGGTCAAAAGAGAGAAATATTTGCTAGAATATCCATTTATATACCACAAGCAGGTCCCACCTTCAAGAAGACTCCACTTTGAAATGATTGGGTGCTCATATCAGATCACACAGGTGTCTGACAAACCACTGAGCCAAACTACAACCTAGTGAAGTTGATACATAACATTACCCATTACATGCATCATTAACACTTCAGTATAAATTTGTACAATCATCTGTTACTATATCACTGTTGAATATTAATTCTTACCTAATATTTGCCAGATATTGTGCCAAGCTTTTCCGTTCCTAAAATTAACTTCAAAATATAAGAATTGTTACTTTATTTTTCAAAGGAAAAATTGAGGCTCAGAGACATTGTTACTGGCTGAAATCACAAGAATAAGCCAACAGCAGAATATGAATTCCTAGTCAGATGAGGTTGATTTCAAACCTGAACTCTTTTAGGAGAAGTAGGAGAAACTGGAGGAAATACTTTTTGACATAGCATGGGCCTGCATACTAAGTGGTAATGAGAAAGCTAGATTGCATTAGGAGTCTTATATCTGGAAAAAATTGGCTAAAACCTACCAACAAACAAATAAACAAAAAAAGCAAGGAATAGGGTAGAAAATCAGTTTTTAAAAATTATACAACTTTGTCTACAGTCATCCCTAGCTATGAAATTTGCAAGGAGTTTTAACAATATTTTTTCAAACATTACTCAATTTTGGACAGTTAACCTGTTTAACCAAAATTCTTTCTGCATAGTTCTGTTTTGGTAATGTGGAGTTCACAAACTTTTCTCATTTTATATCCACAAACAGGCTTTCAACTTTATATCTCACCCACTCTTGTCAAACTCCATTGAAATGGAAATATTTATTTTTTTAAGCAAAATAAATGCAATTATGTAAAAAATGAGTGACTGTCTCATCTAGTTGCTCCATACTGCTTCTATTCAGGGATAGGACAGTGTCCTATTGAATGTCCTATTTTGATCCAACTTTAGCTACTTGATTTTTCCACCAGCAATTGAATGATACAGTTTTGATATCAGATTTGACTCTGCTTGCTTTATTTTGCCTTTGGCCTTTCATCTGTGCTGTTTTCCACTGGTTCTACTTTGTATTTCTAATTGTAGTTGGTTCAAATCTCTACAGGGATTTCAGCTGAGTCAGTTGGGCTTATACTTTCACACCTTGCTCAGTGAGTCAGTGTTGCTTGATCTCTTCAAAGCCTTTCTAATCCTTGTGTTTGGTTCACTAACATTGCTGCCAATTGACCAGTCCCTATGTCAGTGACAGATGTGTGAGCACATTAACTCTGGGCCTATCTCTGCATGATAAAATACTTCTTCTTTTGGACAGTGCAACACAATATGTAGACAGAAAAAAAAGTCTGATAACAAAAGTTTATATGCACTTTCATGTGAACTATCCTTAAGTTCCTTAAAACAGTTCTCTGTAATATCACAAAATAACCTCTGTCCAGAGTGAAGCTGACTACAGAGGGAGTCATGTAGTCACTTTCCACAAAAGAATTTGTTTTTTGAGAAACAGTGGTATCTTTTAGTTTAATCTCTTCTTCATAGAAATCTAGAAAATGACTCATAACACCACACATCTATGATCCTGCAATAAATATATGAAACAAAATAAACAAAAATTTCCATATAGTCAATTCTGACTCACGACAACCCCATGTGTTTGAATAGAACTTCTCCATAGTGTTTTCATGGCTGTAAACTTTCGAAAGCCCAGCCTTTCTTCCAAGACATCTCTGGATGGGTTTGAACCACCAATCTTCAGTTAGTAGCCCAGACCTTAAGCTTTTTCACCACCCAGTGATTCCTTGATAAATGCCTAGAAGTCCACAATAATCAGTTGCAGAATGTAGAGCCCTCCAATATAAATTATAGGAGCAAGTTATTTAATCACCATAGTCTAGAATTCCTCATCAATAAAATACTGATAATAACATACCCAAATTCACTGTTCCTGTGACAAATAATTAATACAATTTATGCAAAATAGTTACTGCATTGCCTGATATTCTGTAAGATTTCTGTAAATTAATCACTTCACTTTTACCATTACATTCATGTATGCAAATACTCATATGCATTAGTTTAAATTAAAACAAAACAAAAAAAAAACTATACATTTTTATGTCTCTAAAAGTAATGCCAATAAGGACTACCCTAAGGAAAAAAATTCTAAGTTATAGGCTTTGAGGAAAGTATTCCAAAGAATTAAACAATTAAACATTACCATGGAATGGTTTCACTGAACCCTATAGCAAAAAGTTATTTTTCTTAAGCAAGTAAAATCTTTATAATATTCTACTATTATTGACTACAACTTTATTAACCTCTAGCATATTGAGATTAAGGAGTGCAGGACATGTATGCAACTACCCGGCCTCAAGTCTTGATTTTGCCCTAAAATGACTGTATGACTTTAGACAAATTTCTTGGTCTTATTTTCTTCAAGTGTGTTCATTGTTACTAGAGTTGGCAGAGTTGAAAATGTATGTATGTATACCCTCATAAATCTATATTTATATCTATACCTCTAAATATTGAAAACTATGAGTTTACAACAATACCAATTATCCTCCAACATCACAGAGTTCATTCTAACCTACATCTTTTCCATATTTGTATCTCCTTTCCCCAACAGCAAGAAGACAGCTTCCCGTTATGTGCAATACATTTAATTATTTGCTCAATGTACCTTTATGTAGACAATCTCCAGATCTTACCTGCTCACCACCTTACCACAGCTTTCTTCATGTGGACTGTACCCTTTCAGATTATCATCCCTTTCTGGACCAATACCCTCCTTGAAACAGCATAATGATGCTTAACTTGTTTTTACATCCACATCTCCTTTGAGAAGCTGATATAAACTGCATACCTGTACCTAGAAAATGCACATAAGCAAATATGCACAAAAATTACTAGTTTATACTAGTAGCTTTATGACAATGAACAATTTATTAACTTCTCTGAAAATCAGTTTTTACTTATTTCTTAATGTCTAAAT
This sequence comes from Orycteropus afer afer, assembly GCF_000298275.1. Taxonomy (NCBI): domain Eukaryota; kingdom Metazoa; phylum Chordata; class Mammalia; order Tubulidentata; family Orycteropodidae; genus Orycteropus; species Orycteropus afer. The sequence goes on from NW_006921960.1 coordinate 1,942,652, forward strand.
CAGTGGTGATAACAGCCAACTCAAAGGAGCACAGAGATTTAAATAAGAAATTAAATCTAACATGCTGGGAATACAGTGAGTAGAGAATAAATGTCGGTTTATAATCTTCTCCAGTCAAATTTTGCTCAGTGTTACAATCTCCAATCAGTTGCTAAGCACATCAGTGTTCCAATTCACTTCCTTTTTTGGATTCATGTATATTTCTGAGTCTCATTTGCCTCTTCTCCAATGTGATAGTAATGTTGTTGTTGTTATGTGCCGTCAAGTCGGCCCCGACTCATAGCGACCCCTCCTTAGGTTTCTGAGGCAGTATCACTACGGAAGTAGGATTGCCCAACCTTCCTTCCGAGGAGTGGCTGGTGGGTTTGAACCGCCAGCCTTCTGGTTAGCAGTCAAGTGTTTAGCCACTATGCTACCAGAGCTCCTAGTAATAGCATTATCTATTATTGAAGGAGGTTTTAGAAATAAAGCATAATTTATATGAAGTTGATATACATATATCAAAAAATGGTAAAAATAATTGAATTTGTTAACTTCTTTTGGCATTTTCTTTTAATTTCATTTTTTTTTAATGCCTTTTCTTGTGGTTTGAATACTTTTCATTGGCTTTCTGGTAATTTAAGACTCACATATCTGGTGCCATAGTGCCTAAGGCATTTGAGTGCTAACCAGAAGGCTGGCGGTTCAAACCCACCAGCCACTCCTCAGAAGGAATGTTGGACAATCTACTTCCATAGTGATACCACCTTGGAAACTCAAGGAAGGGTCTCTATGAGTTGGATCTGACTCAATGCAGTGAGCTATCCTTTAACAGCCAGATCAGATGTACATTATTCTCAATGCTTCCTTTGTAATTCCATATGGATTGCATTATTCATGTTTCTCTATTTTCTTTTCTCCTGAAGTCAGTCCTTTGACAGATGTATCCTGACTTAATAATTTATTGTAACTGCATTTATAAGGGTTCAATGTAAGAATCATCCATTTCAATTGCTACATAATGGTTTTGTAAAAGAGTAGCTAAAGGCATTGTTACTCTTAAATCCATCACAGCTTACACAAAGATTCATGAGACAAATCCCATGGTAAATTGAGTTCCAGAGAAGAGTATATCTCTGGTAATGAAGTTATATTTATGTTAGTCTTGACATTGGAGGTAGTACAGGATGGAACAATTGTAAGCTTTGTCAACCAGATTCAAGTCCTGGCTTTGCCACTTCCTAGCCCTATGAACTTGGAGAATCCACTTAATCTCCTTGAGGTGCATGCTGCTATTTTTGTTTTTTTTAAAGCAAGATGATATAACTTTCTCTAAGGATTTTTTGAGAATTAAACCAGAATGTATATAACAAGAACTTGACAAATAAAGATACTCTCTATGTACCTTTGTCCTTGACCCTTTCTTCTGAGTAAATTCCTTTTTTTCTCTTTCCTCCATAGGTGTCTTATTAGTTAGAGCTAAACTAGATGTCTCCATCCAGGTACCTTACAATAACCAATCTGTATAGATTTTGTTCAGCTTTCCTCCATAAGAAGAGGAATTTATAAATAAATATTATAAAATTATACATATTTATTCAAATGTATTACTGTAATTTTTTAGAAATGTAATAGTCAAGTAATATATTAATTATAAATTCTCTACTAACATACATGAATCTAAGAATAAACTGAAAGTACACTTGTTGATTGACAAACCTGAAGTCTAATTGTCTAGGTTATAATTCTGGTTTTAGCATTTAATAGAGGTGTAACTTTGAGCAAGTAACTTATATGTGTCATGTGTTATTTTCCTCATCTGTAAAATGTGGGAAATAATAGCATCTACCTCATTTCATTTCTTGTGAAGATTAAATAAGGTTAATTTATGAAAAGTGATCCAAGTAGTATATTACATAAACACCTTGTACACTTTAGTAAAAACAAACAAAAAAAAATGTCCTCACTAGTAGCCACTCCCCGGAAGGAAGATAGAGCAATCCACTTCTGTACAGACACTGTTCCCGAAACCCAAGGAGGGGTTGTTGTGAGTCAAAGCAACTTCACGGCAGAGAGATTTCTTTTTTTGGTTAGTAGCCCTTAGAAATAAAATAGATATGAAATATAAAAAAATTGTGTCTGCACAAATAATAATATTGACATTTTCAAGGACATTCTGATCCTCTATTGAATCAAATAAACAATCATGTCCTGATACATCCATAGCAGAGTGACTAGAATAACCAGTCAGCACCTATCTCTACAAAGGACTTTGTTATGTGGCTGTTAAGATTGTCAGCTCAGTTCTCAGAGCTGACACATTGTCATACATATATATATGTATGATATATATATAAACTAACTGACGTCGAGATTCCACCTCCAAGGCTATATAAATCTTTACGGAAGCAGATTGTCCCATCTTCCTTCCGTGGAGAGTGGCTGGTGGGTTTGAACCACTGAGCTTCTGGTTAACAACCAAACACTTTATCCACTCTACCACAAGAACCCATATGTGTGTGTGTGTGTGTGTGTGTGTATGTATACATATATATATGTTGTTATTATGTGCCGTCGAGTCGGACCTGACTCACGGCGACCCCTCCTTGGGTTTCCAAGGTGGTATCACTACCGAAGTAAATTGCCCAACCTTCCTTCCGAGGAGTAGCTGGTGGGTTCTTGATATATTTTCACAGATTTGACTGAACTGACTGCAGATTTTGATTTTAATTTGTGACACACACACACACACACATTATATATATATAATCACTTGTCTGCTAGCCAGACAGCTGGCGGTTCAGACCCACTGGCCACTCCTCGGAAGGAAGGTTGGGCAATCCTACTTCCGTAGTTATGCTGCCTCGGAAACCCAAGGAGGGGTCGCTATGAGTCGGGTTTGACTCGAAGGCACATAACAACAACACAACATATATATATATATATATATATCATGAATAAAAATCAAAACCTGCAATCTGTGCAGTCAAATTTGTGAAAATATATCAAGGAAGTAAAAAAGCCTAATTTTACTGAGTGGCCAACAGAATCCAATTTAGCTGATCCCTCTTGTCTTTTCAACTGGTTGTCTTGGAATTGTGTAGTGGCTTTAGTATAACCACTTAAGAAGTAAATATAATACTTATTTCCTCTCCTGTAAAAAAACTGTTGGTTGTAGTTAGACAATGTAAGATAAAAGATCTATTCTGAGTGCAAATAGTTATTACTGCAGAACGTGAGCATTTTCAACGATGAAAACAATGAACAATTTTAGGGCCATAAACTAGTTCCAGTTGCTACCATCCTCATATGAGTGTTTATGTTTCAAAGGTGTCTTGATCACAAAATATAAATTTTATAAAATATGAAGGACATTTATGTTTCCTACCTTTACTCTTCTGAAGCTTCCAATGCAGTGTTTATCAAAATTGTTTGTCTCGCAGAGGTTAGGATGACATTTCTAGCCTGCTAGCTAGGTATTTAGGAATAGTCTGTCAGATAATCAGGCCTATAAATAAGAACTGGAAGCAGCTGGAGCAGAATTGAATTCCTCTGGATAATTGGCATATATGTCACCTAGGGAGAAACAAGAACTCTGCCTAAAATAATGTTGACTGATGCGACAGGGAATGTCTTCCCACACACACCACATGTTTTCACAGAGAAAAATCCAATGTCCAGAGTCTGTTTAAATTTCATGACTATATATTTTTAAATCAAATGTCTTTTTTTCCTGAATCCTTAGTAAAAATAGACAAGATGTCAATTTTTCATAATTAATGCCAGGCTCGTGCTTTTAAAAATGGCATGTTCCAGTAAGTAGAAAGAATATAATATGAACAGTTCAAGTAGAAATGTCACAATTAAGCATACTTGTAAAATATCTCCCTTTGAGATAATTACATAACACTGTTTAGGGTAACAGTGGAAAACCCTAAAAATTTTCATAGAATGTCTTTTCACATACAGGAATATAATGAGTATATTAAGAAAGTGCTTTAGAGACTGGTAATAAAAGTGTCAGATAATCAGATATATAAAGTCAACCATAAAATTAAATCAATTTCAAAATCATGAAATCAATTTTTGGTGCTTGTGTATTGGTGAAAAGACTTAATCACATCCTCTCATGCATCAGGAAATATAGTATATTAAATGATAAAATATCATATTAAGGAATAATGTCTAATAGGTAGAACTTATCCCATTTGAGAATATCTATTGCTCTATTTAAAAACTATTCATTTCTTTTCACCCTTTCAATTACAAATAACAGAACTAAATGTAGTATTTGTTTCTCTTATTATGAGATCCTAATCTATAAGCCAAATTGTTCATGGAGTTTTAAAGAGGAAGTAGAATAACTAAATGCACAACATGGTAGTAAGAGAGAAATACTAAGAGCAAAAACTTTGATCATAATCTATATCTGTGGTTTATGCTGCTAACCAAAAGGTGAGCCAATCCAAACCATCAGCTGTTCATAGGTGAAAAATGAGGCAGTCTGCTCTAGGAAAGATTTACAGCCTTGAAAAATCTCTAGGGCAATTTCACTCCATCCATAGGGACACTGAAGGAGCTTTGGTAGCATAGTGCCTAAGGCACTTGACTGCTAACCAGAAGGCTAGCGGTTCAAAGCCACCAGACACTCCTCAGAAGGAAGGTTGGGCAATCTACTTCCATAGGGATACTGCCTAAGAAACACAAGGAGGGGTTGCTATGAATCGGGTCTGACTCCATGGCACATAACAGCAACAACATAGGGTCATTGTAAGTTGGAATCTACTTGATGGCAGTGGGATTTATTTGGGTTATGGCTTATGACCAAGAAATATTACTGTTAGTATTTTTTTTTATCAGTTCCGGATCCTTAGTATATTGAGCATAACAAAGAATCTGAATCACTTTCATTTATTCAGTGTATAATTGTTGAATACCTAAAATTGTCATTGAAATTAATCCCTATTCAGAGTTATTATACAATAATAATGTGCCTCAAGCATTGTAATAGTCATTAAATATATTATCTCCAATTCAAAAAACACTTACAGATAAGTGTTAAGACACCATTTTGCTTGTGAGAAACCTGAGACTCAGAGAATCTCCATACTTGTGCCCAATACCTGGAATTCAAACTAATGTCAGCATAGCAGCTAAGCTCTTTCAAGTACAATGCTGGCATAAATCTATAATGTAAAAGAGAATGTTTCTAAATTAAATTTAACATAACTACATTAAATTTTCAGAACTGAATGGTAGGAGAAATGATTCTTGGATTCATCTATCCTCTCTTCTTCTTTAATCATCTTCAAAATACCTGTTCATCATAGGTCATTGGCCAAGACATAGATAATAGCAATTGTTTCAGTGGGCTCTTTTCATTCTTTAACCATACCTGTTAAGCTAACCTATCTTAAAGTTCTTAAGTGTTTAGAAAACTAACCATAATTTTTGTAGTTTAATTTTTGATTTTTCTATAAACTACTATTGCATTAAAAATATCACAGTTCCAGGAGTTCCTGCGTGGTGCAGATAGTCAAGTGCTCAATGATTGCAGTTCACATAACCCAACTATCTGTCTGCTTTTCAATGATCACATTGATCTTTGATCTGTCCATGTGTATGTAACAATAATATCCAAGTTTTCTGGTCTATACTGCAAATTCAGCAGAAATTTGTAGTTTCATTTATATTAATACACATAACAGGTATATAAGTTTATATTTGTATATACCGATAGATTTATACAGAGTTATATAGACTTAGCTACCATCCATCTGTCAGTTTGTCATACTATAGTGGCTTGCTTATTGCTGTGATCTGGAAACTATGCCAGTGGTAGTTAAGCACGTGTGTCAACTTTGCTAGGCCATGATTTTGGGTGGTTTGGCAGCTGGATGTAGTTAACTTCCTATGATGAGACTGGATGTGGTGTAATCACTTCCATTGTGAAACTTGTGTGAGCAGTTAATTGGTTAAAAGGGAGTTCCCTTCAGGGTGTGGCCTACTTCCAGATATATAGAAAGGATTTTGCAGGTGGTACAATCTCCATTTCCAGTTCTTAGACATGAACAAGTGGCCTGACATGTGACCTAGCAATCTTAGGATTGTTGCCTTTGCAGCCTGTGAGCCAACCATCTGCTATTTAACCTGCTGACCTTGGATTCATCAGCTTCAGTAGTCAGCAGCTGCATGAGTCAGGAAAACCCTCCAGCTTGCTCCAGTAGGCCTGCAAGGCAGAGCTGAGAACCAAGGTGGAAGGGCCTCCATTCAGTCCTTAGAGTATGCACTCTGAACTCAAACATCTAGCCGTCTTCCCTAGAGCCAGCATTCTCAATGTGGACTTCTAGCCTCCTGACCTATAAAATAATAAATTTCTGTTTGTTGAAGGCATCCACTTGTGGTATCTCTGTTATAGCAGCATTGTTGTTGTTGTTGTTATGTGCCATTGAATCAACTCCAACTCATAGCGACACTATGTACAACAGAACAAAACACTGTCTGTTCCTGTGCCACTCTCACAACCCCTACTATACCTGAGCCCATCGATGCAGCCAGCATGTCAATCCATCTTGTTGAGGGCCTTTCCCTCTTTCTTTGACCCTCCTTTACCAAGCATGACATCCTTCTCCAAAGAATGATCCCTTCTGACAACATAACCAAAGTAGGTGAGACAAAGTCTGCCTATTCTCACTTTCAAGGAGAATTCAGCTGCACTTCTTCCAGGACAGATTTCTTAGTTCTTTTAGCAATCCATGGTATTTTCAGCATTATCTTCCTTATTCACTGTCCAGCTCTCCCATGCATACAAAGTTATTGAAAAGACCATGGCTTGGGTTAGGCACATCTTAGTCTTCAAGGAGATATCTTTGCTCTTTAGCACTTTAAAGAGGTCTTTTGTAACAGATTTGTTCAATGCAATATATCTTTTGATGTCTTACCTGATGTTTCCATTGGTGTCAATTGTAGAATCAAGTGATATGAAATCTTTGACAACTTCAATCTTTAATCTATCTATTGCGATGATGCATTTTGGTCCAGTTGTGAGGACTTTTGTTTCCTTTATATTGAGGTGTAACCCATGCTGCAGACTGTAGTCTTTAATCTTCATCAGTAAGTGCTCTAAATCATCTTCACTATCAGCAAGCAAAGTTGTGTCATCTGCATATTGTAGGTTGTTAATGAGTCTTCCTCCAATCCTGATGCCATGTTCTTCTTCATACAGTCCAGCTTCTCAGATTATTTGCTCAGCACACAGAATGAATAACTATTGTGAAAGGATACACCTCTGATGCACTCCCTTCTTGATTTTAACCCATGCAATATCCACTTGTTCTGGTCAAATGACAGCCTCCTTGTCTGTGTACAGGTTCCTCATGAGTACAATTAAGTATTCTGGAATTTCCATTCTTCTCAGTGTTATGATCCACATAATCAAATGTCTTTGCATAGTCAATAAAACACGAGTAAACATCTTTCTGGTATTATTTGCTTTCAACCAAGATCCATCTGACATCAATTATGATATCCCTTGCTCCACATCCCCTTCTGAATCCATCCCGTATTTCTGGAAGTTCTCTGTCAATATACTGCTGCAACCATTTTTTGAATTGTATTCAGTAAGATTTTACTTGTGTGTGATATTAATGATGTTGCTAGATAATTTCCACATTCAGTTGGATCACCTTTCTTTGGCATGGGTACAAATATGGATCACCTCCAGTCAGTTGGCCAGGTAGCTGTTATCCAAATCTCTTGGCATAGCTGAGTGCCTTCAGCGCAGCATCCATTTGTTGAAACATTTCAGTGGGTATGCCATTAATTCCCAGAGCCTTGTTTTTTGCCAATTCCTTCTGTGCAGCTTTGACACCTTCCTTCAATACCATTGGTTCTTGATCATATGCCACCTCCGATTCTTTTTGGTATAGTGACTCAATGTATCCCATCCATCTTCTTTTGATGCTTTCTACATCATTCAATATTTTACTCATGGAGTCCTTCAGTATTGCAATTCAGGGCTTGAATTTCCTCTTCAGTTCTTCTAGCTTGAGAAATGCCAACTGTGTTCTTTTCTTTTGGTTTTTAACTCCACGTCTTTGTACATTTCATTATAGTAATTGACTTTGTCTTCTCAAGCTGCTCTTTGAAATCTTCTGTTCAGCTCTTTTATCCTGTCAATTCTTCCATTTGCTTTAGCTACTCTCCCTTCAAGATCAAGTTTCAAAGTCTCTTCTGTCATCCATTCTGGTCTTCTCTTCCTTTCCTGTCTTTTTAATGACCTTTTGCTTTCTTCATGGATGATGTTCTTGATGTCAGCCCACAGTTCCTCTGGGTTTTAGTCACTGATGTTCAATGGATCAAATCTATGCAGAAAAGATATATTCAAGGTCATATTTTGGCTTTCATGGACTTCTTTTAATTGTCTTCAACTTCAATTTGAACTTGCATATGAGCAAGTCTGTTCCATAGCCAGCTCCTGGCCTTGTTTTGACTGAAGATATTGAGCTTCTCTATTACCTCTTGCCACAGATGTAGTCAATCTGATTCCCGTGTACTCCATCTGGTGAAGTCCATGTGTATCGCCACCATTTGTGTTGTTGAAAAATGTATTTGCCATGAATAAGTCATTAGTCTTGCAAAAGTCTATCGTGCTGTCTCCAGTGTCATGTCTATCACTAAGGCTATATTTTCCAACTACCAGTGATTCTTCTTTGTTTCCAACTTTTGCAGTACAGTCACCAGCAATAATTAACACATCTTGATTGCTTGTTCAGTCAATTTCAGATTGCAGAAGTTTCAATTTAAATCTTCAGTTTCCTCAACTTTTGCTTTGATGGTTGGTGCATAAATTTGAATAATAGTCTTATTAACTGGTCTTCCTTGTAGGCGTATGAACCTATCACTGACAGCATTGTACTTCAAGATAGATCTTGAAACATTCTTTGTTATGATGAATGTCATGCCATTCCCATTCAATTTGTCATTCTTGGCATTGTAAATCATATGATCATCTGATTCAAAATGGTAAAATCATTTCAGCTCACTAATGCCTAGAATATCAATCTTTATGCATTCCATTTCATTTTTGACAACTTCTAATTTTCCTAGATTCATTCTTCATACATTCTATGTTCTGATTATTAATGGATGTTTGTAGCTATTTCTTCTCATCTTGAGAGTGCCACATCAGTAAATGGGGTCCCAAAAGCTTTACTCTATCCACATGATTAAGGTCAGCTCTACTTGGAGGAGACAGCTCTTCTCCAGTTCTACTTTTTGTCCCTTCCAACATGAGGGGCTCACCTTCCAGCACTATATCACAACATTTCAGGGCTATTCATAAACTTTTCCATTAAATTATCTAACTGTGTTTCACTGCTATTCATAAGGTTTTCAGAGGCCAATTATTTGAGAAGTGGATGGCCTCTGCCTTATTCTGAGTCTGTCTTAGTCTGGTAGCTCTGCTGAAACCTGTCTACCACTGGTAACCCTGCTGGCATTTGAAACACCTGTGGCATAGCCTCCAGCCTCACAACAACACTCAAGTCACCACAGCACCACAAACTGACAGACAAGTTTGTCTCCTTTAGCTGTTCCAAACTGCTCTGCTCTTTTCCTGGTCTCCCTGAATTAGCAGCACTAGAGAACTAAAACAATGTCATTGGTATTTCAGGTACTAATAGTGTCAACCCTAGCAGAAAGTGTTCAGTAGGGCTTCAAGACTCACACAAGCTGGGAAGAAAGGCCTGATGACCTACCTCTAATTATTAGCCAATGAAAATCCTATGAATCACAACAGAACATTGTCCAACCCACTTGTTATGGACATGTCATCAGAAAAGATCAATCACTGAAGAAGGTCATCATGTTTAGTGATGTAGAAGTTCACTGTGGTTGAGGGGAAACCCTCAATGAGATGGGTTGGCACACAAGCCTAAATGATGTACTTGAACAAAATGGTAAACATGAAGATGACATAGGACTGGACAATGTTCTGTGCAATTGTATATAAAATCACCATGAGTCAAAGTGAATTCTATGGCAGCTATCTATCTATCTATATATCCATCCATCTAGATTTATTGAGACTTGCTCCTCAAAATCTAACAATTTTACTAACTTTTACTATCAGTACAGTTTTACTATCATTTAAAGAAGTTGATCACTATCACCCTCCTAAAATATTTCTACTTTTGCCTTCAAGAATAATGCTTTTCCTTGGTTCTCTTTCTTATTTACTAGATATCCATATGAAGCCTTAGGACTGAGTCCTTAGATTTTATCCTATTTCCATTAAGTTTCTAAATGGTCTTATCTAGTTCCATGTCTTTAAAGACTACATATATTTATACTGGGAGGAGCTCTGGTGGCGTAGTGCCTAAGGCATTTGATTGCTAACCAAAAGGCTGACAGTTCAAACCCACCAGCCACTCCTCGGAAGGAAGGTTGTGCAATCTACTTCCATTGTGATACTGCCTCGGAAACCCAAGAAGGGGTCACTATGAGTTGGCTCCGACTAGAAGGCAGTGGGTTTTGTTTTTTATATTTATACCAAAAAAGCTACCTTCCCCCTTTAACTTCAAATTTTTATAACTGTCTGCTTGATATTACCACCTGAATACTAATGTTTTTTGTTTTTGTTTTTGTTATGTGCCGTCGAGTCGGACCCACCTCATAGAGACCCCTCCTTGGGTTTCCGAGGCAGTATCACTACAGAAGTAGATTGTCCCATCTTCCTTCCGAGGAGTGGCTGGTGGATTTGAACCGCCAGCCTTCTGGTTAGCAGTCAAGTGCCTTAGCCACTATGCTACCAGAGCTCCCTGAATACTAATAGGTATCTCAATATAATAGAAATTTAAAATAGAATACTTAATTTTTAAACTAAAATTTCTGGAAGCCTACTCTTTCCCAATATTTGGAGTTCCAGGGTTCAATTTCACAGCACATAACAACAAGAGGAAATGTCAATTCTCTTCTAATTGTTTAAGCAGAAGCCTTTGAAATATGTTTAACTCATAATTCTCATATCCATACTCAATATGTCAAAAAATTGTGTTTATTCTCTTTACTACATAGCCAAAATACTAACACCTCTTATCTTCTCTGCCACTGGGGTGCTCTAACTAGCTTCTAACTGATCTTTCTGCTCCTACTTTTCTATCCTTAAAATTTAAATTCTGTACAGAAAATAATAGAGTGAGAGATTATTTTAAAATGTAAGTCAAATACTGTCTCTCCTAAAAAAAAATTATATCACTTCCAAAAGCTTACCATCAAAATCATAATAAAACTCAACATACATTTAGCGTATCTTGAGCTGGTTATTTCCATGATCGCATTGCATATTGAGAATAAAGAATTGGAAGTGGTTAGGCTTCCAGACGTGGCAAATTAATGATGTTGCCACATATTGAGCAGAAACACAAAATAAGACACTGTTTTGAAAGCAAAAATAAGAATTTTAGTATAGGAGACATTTTTTAAGTTCAACAAAACATTGGACATATAGAAATAGCTCTCAGATGAAGTAAATGAATAGAAAATCTGTATACCTTAAAATTAAAAATCAGACAGGGAGAGGATACAGAGTAAGAAGAAGAGATAGAATTCTGAGGGGCTCCAACATTTTATGAAAAGCAAATTTAGATTGAGTTTCAAAGGCCAGAGGTGTATAAGAAGAGTCATGAATATGTGTCCTGGAGGCCAGTATAAGGTGGGGTTGCAAAAAACTATGCACTGTAGAAAATATTGAATATCATTGGGGATTAAGTAAAATGAGTACTGAGAAGGGTCCTTGGACTTAATAACATGGAGGGCACTATTTTGAATAACATGTGAAAACAGTGGTTATACACAGAGTGGACACATAATAAAATGAAGACCATTGTAGGAAGAATATCACTGATATAGCTTTGCTATATGGACTTTGGAAAAAAAAAAAAACCTTAAAATTGCTGTTGATTCTGATGCAGGACGACCCATTTGTGTAGGGCAGAACTAGTCCACAGGGTTTCCAAGGCTGTGACATTTTTAAAAGCAGATTTCCAGACCTTTCTTCCAAGGTATCTCTAGGGATTCCTTTCTCTCTCTTTTGTCTACACACACACACACACACACACACATATACACACAGATAAAGAGACAGAGAAAGAGAAATTTAAAATACTTTCAATGAAAACTATTTGGGTCAAGAAGATTAGCCAGATTCATCTTATATAATACTTATTTACTTTTTACATTCTTGAGAATCTTTGAAGAGGAACATGAATGGGTAATTATTAAGTGCATAATATGAAGAAAGTATTTCTGTCAACCAAACAAATATTGGACACTTAGCTCCAATACAGAAGTTAAGAAAACAGCTAATAATAAACACATCATAACTTTTTTAATTTCTCCTTCTAGGTAAACTAGATAATCTTGAAGTAAAAATCTCTTAGCCAATTACTAAAATCAATATATTTTTTTAAGTCAAAGCATAGGCAGTATCTGTGCTGGTTGCCTAGTACTGCTCTGATAAGAATATACTGCAAATGGGATGTTTGAACAAATAGGAGTTTATTCTCTTACAGTTTAGAGGCTTTAAGTTGGAGTTCAAAATACCAGGCTCTAGGGACTGGGTGAAAGTCCCTCAATCTTGGGCTTCAGCTCTGCCTCCTGCTTCTGGCCCACTGGAACTAGAGTCTTTTCTTCACTCAGACAGCTGCTGGCTGCTGAGGCTGACAAGCCCAAGGTTGACAAGTGAAAAGGCACAGTCCTGATGTTACCAAACCACATGGCAGGCCATTCATTCAAGTCCATTGAAAGTCCCAAGGTTGGTAGAGCATGGCAGGCTTCTGAACAATGACATGGCTAAATGCAGTGTTCAAATGTGACATAAGCTAGAGACTGTTCCCCAAGGCTTCTGCTTATTTACAGGAAGCAGACCACATCCTTAAAGCAGCTACTAAGCTGCTCACAGTAGATTCTACCATACAGTTGATTACCAGTCTCATCATGGGGAATACTACATCCAGCTGCCCAGCCACTCAACCAGGCCCAGCCAAGTTGACACACAAACTTAACTACCAAAGTATCTCTATGGAAGTAGATTGCCCAATCTTCCTTGTGAGGAGTAGCTGTTGGATTTGAACCACCAGCCTTCTGGTTAGTAGTCAAATGCTTTAGGCACTATGCCACCAGAGTTCCTACATAATATTTAGAGTTGACAAATATTTTCTAATATAAGAGTGTCACTGTATGAACAAGTAAGTGTTTATTGTACCAAACCTCCCACAGATAACAACTATAAATTCTGGGAAAATACAAAAACAATGACCTAAAGGAATTATAACATGAAAAAAAGAAAGTAAATTCTGAAGAATAGTTAACTCTTGGAAGAAGAGAGAGGTATTGAGTGAATTTTCTATCTTCATGACTTTTAAACTGAACACAGGTACCATGTATAGCAGCTACACCTCTAAAAGGAAAACCTCAGTCTTTCAGGCCTTAAAAATCCTGGAAATGTGTTCATACCAACCATAGTCCCTAGAATGTATGGGATTGTCTTAGTTATTTTGCACTGCTAAAACAGAAATACCACAACTGGGTGGCTTTAATGAACAGAAATGTATTTTCTCACAGTTTCAGAGATTGGAAGTCTGAATTCAGAGTACCAGCTCTAAGGGGAAGGCTTTCTCTCTGTTGGCTCACAGTTTAGGAGGAAGGTCCTTGTTTCTCTTCAGCATCTCTGGGCCAGGCATTCGTTGGGGATCTCCATGTGTCTTAGCATCAATCTTCCCTTGAGTCTAGGAAGTTGCCAGTGCAGGAATCCTGAATCTAAACAGCTCTTCTTTTTTAGTTGTAGTAGGCCCTTTGTTCTTTGCTCCAGTCTTTCTCCTTTTATCTTTTGTAAGATAAAAGACGATGCAGGCCACACCACAGAGAAACTCTTCTTACATCAAATCAGGACTATGACTTGATTAAGGGTGTTGCATCCCACCTTCATTCCCTTTACCACTGATTGGCTGATTACATCATTGAACATGATTACATCATTACATAATTGTCAAATTACATCATCACATAACTGTTAAACCACTGAGAATCATGACCTAGACTGATTGACACACAATTTTGGGGAACATAATTCAATACATTACAGGGAGGAATGCCAGAAAGAAGGACAAGAGAGGAGTCTTAAATTAACTGTATATATATATATTTTTTTTTTTTTTCCAAAAAAATCTCCAATTGAAAATAGAACAATATGTATATGGCATAAACTCAAAGCAGTCAGGAAATGATAAAATATTTCAAATAATATTTGAGCTTCCATTCAAGAGCCAGTCTCCATGGTTTATATTCAACAAATTTAACTACTCATTAAAATCAAGATTCTTCAGAGGACTGTAACAGAATTCAAGATCACCACAATATTATAGTATAGTGTCATGTTCAGGGTATAATCCAAAAATATGTGCCCCAAGAAAAATCATAATAAGTGGAGACCAACCCTGATGTAACTCATCTGATGAAATTAGCATACAGGATTTAAAGTAGGCTAGAACCAAATTCAATGATGTAAAGGAAGATGTAGTTCTATTGGAGGAAAAAAAGGAAAAACTCTTCAGAGCAATAGAAAGTATAAAATAAATTAAATAGAAATTCTAGAACTAAAAAAAAATACAATATCAAAATACTATTTTTAATGGTAGGAGCTCTGGTAGCATAGTGCCTGAGGCACTTGACTGCTAACCAGAAGGCTGGAGGTTCAAACCCACCAGCCATTCCTTGGAAGGAAGGTTGGACAATATACTTCCGTAGTGATACTGCCTTGGATACCCAAGGAGGGGTCGCTATAAGTTGGGTCCCACTCGATGGCAAATAACAACAACAACAACATTTTTAATGCTTGGATTTAACAGTCAAAAGGAGATGAAAGGGGAAGAAAATTGGTAAATTTGAAGATAAATCAATAGATACGTCCTACTACAGAAATAGTTTGTTTTCGAGTCAATACTTGCAGAATAACAATTTCACTAGCCTCAGCTCTTATCCGAGAAAATTTTATTAGATTGATTATTCTTTTTATAGTATGCTCCCAAATGTTATCTTGGGCCAAATATTTTAAAATTGTGTTAAACAAACAAGAAAAACAAATTTACTCTCCCTCTGTCATTTGGCACAATGACTAAAGTGCTTAGCTGCTAACTGAAAATTTGGTGATTTGAACTCACCAGCTACTTTGTGGGAGAAAGATGTGGCAGTCTGCTTCTGCAAAGATTTACTGCAGTTCCACAATAGCCTATAGGGTTGCTATAGGTTCACTATGAGTCTCAGTCAACTTAATGGCAGTGAGTTTGGGTTCTTGGTTTTGGTATCATGTGGTAAGAGCACTTAGCATCACATGGTGACATTTTCACATTAGAATCTAAGTTTATAATGAAACATAACTTTGATTCCAAAGTAGGTGATAATATTCATGTTACATGTTATTTGGGTGGGTTGTTAAGATGGTGGTGTGGTCATCTTTAGTTTCACGTTTTTATTTGTCAGCTATTTAGTCTAAATTCCTATTTGTTACCTTGAAGCCTAGGTGACTCAGCTTATGTTTCTTACAATATTCCATAAAAAGTTATGCATAAGAAAAAAAATTACAACTTTTAAAATTGATTATGAAAGTTTTACTAGATTCAGAGAATTGTCACTCTTCTGTGCTCTTTTGTATCCTAGTGTGATGTGATTTGAAGAAAATAAATGACAATTGGAAGATTATTAATATTAGAATTGGGGAAAAAGTATGGTCTTAAGTTACATTTTCATGAAGCCAGCACAGTCTCATAAAGTTCTCTTCTTCAAAGAAATATACAAATATTAATTTTGGGGATAACATTTTCACTTATTTGTCTATATCTTTTAATCCTTGTAGTTTACTCAACATATCTAATATTTAAGCTCTCACATGCATATAAGGCAATTGAAAATACCATGACTTGGGTGAGGAGCACCTTGCTCTTCAAGGAGATATCTTTGTTCTTCATCACTTGAATGAGATTTTTTACAGCAGCCCAATGCAATAAGTCATCTGATGTCTTGACTGTTGCTTCCATTGGTGTTGATTATAGAACCAAGTAATATGAAGTCCTTTACGACTTCAATCTTTTCTCCATCCATCCTGAAGCTGTTTATTGGACCAGTTGTGAGGATTTTTGTTTTCTTTATTTTGAGGTGTAATCCATACTGCAGACTGTAAGTAGTCTTCAATCTTCTTCAGTAATTGCTTCATGTCATCTTCACTTTCAGCAAGGTAAATTATGTCATCTGTGTATCATAGGTTGTTAATGACTCTTCCTCAAATCCTGTTCTACGTTCTTCTTCGTATAATCCAGCTTCTCAGATTATGTGCTCAGCATACAAATTGAGTAGTATGGCAAAGGGATACAACCTTGATGCACTTCCTTCTTGATTTCCAACCATGCAGTATTCCCTTGTTCTGGTTGATTGATCTGTCAGCAGTAAAGACCAACACTGAGTCCCCAGCATAATGCTATTCCTTGGGGTGATCAGCCAGCAACCTGGTGGAAGATTGATTATATTAGACTTCTATTATAAAAAAGGCAGCATTTTTTTTCAGCTTCCTGGTCTTTGTACAGGTTTCTCATGAGTACAATTAAGTGCTCTGGAATTCCCATTCTTCTCAATATTATCCACAATTTATTATGATCCACACAATCAATTGCTTTTGCATAGTGAATAAAACATAACTAAACATCTTTCTGGTAT
Source organism: Orycteropus afer afer (assembly GCF_000298275.1). Taxonomy (NCBI): domain Eukaryota; kingdom Metazoa; phylum Chordata; class Mammalia; order Tubulidentata; family Orycteropodidae; genus Orycteropus; species Orycteropus afer. The sequence goes on from NW_006921960.1 coordinate 1,959,395, forward strand.
TCTTTGCTTTCAGCTAAGATCCATCTGACATGACCAATGATATCCCTTGTTCTAAATCCTCTTCTGAATCCAGTTTGCATTTCTAGAAGCCCTCTGTCAATATTCTGTTGCAACCATTTTTGAATTATCTTCAGTAAGATTTTGCTTGCATGTGATATTAATGATATTCTTTGATAAGTCCCACATTCTGTGGGATCACCTTTCTTTGGAATGGGTGCAAATATGGACCTCTTCTACTCAGTTAGCCAGGTAGCTGTCTTCCAAATCCCTCAGCATAGCCAAATGAGTGCCTCCAGTTTGTCATCCATTTGTTGAAACACCTCAATGAGTATTCCATCAATTCCTGAAGACTTGTTTTTCACCAATTCTTTCATTGCAGCCTTAACTTCTTCCTTCAATACCATTGGTTAATAATCATATGGCACCCTTGAAATGAATGAACATTGGCCAATTCTTTTTGGTACAATGATTTTGTGTATTCCTTCCATCTTCTTTTGATGTTTTCTGCATCATTCAATATTTTGGCCATGGAATCTTTCACTATTATAACTCAAGGCTTAAATTTTCTTCAGTTCTTTCAGCTCAAGAAATGACAAGTGTGTTCTTCCCTTTTGGTTTTCTAACTCCAGGTCTTTGTACATTTCATTATAATAATTGGCTTTGTCTTCTTGAGCTGCTCTTCACAATCTTCTGTTCAGCTCTGTAGTAGTTAAGGTTGTATGTCCGCGTGGCTGGGCCTGGTTGAATGACTGGGCAGCTGGATGTAGTTATTCCCCATGGTGAGATTGGTAATTAACTCCATGATAGAATCTACTAGAGAAGCTGAGTGGCTGTTTTAGAGATGTGAGCTGCTTCCAGTATATAAGAAGCAGCTTTGAGGAAGGTCTCTAGCATTTTGACATGCTTGTGCCCTCCAGTAGCCAAGTCTTCATTCAACAGCCTACCATGCTCTGTCAATCTTGGGACTTTTAATAGACTTGAATCAATGCCCTGCCATGTGGTTTGGTAATAACGGGACTGTGCCTTATCACCTGTCAACCTTGGGTTTGTCAGCCTCAGTAGCTAGCAGCTGCCTGAGTGAAGAGATGCCTCTAGCTTCAGTGGGCTGGGAGCAAGAGGCAGAGCTGAAGCCCAAGGTCAAGGAGTTTCACCCAGCTCCTACAGCCTAGCACCTGGAACTCAGACTGCTAACCTTCAAAATTGTAAGAGAATAAACTCCTATTTGTTAAAAGCATCCTATTTATGGTATTTTTGTTGGAGAAGAACAGAGATAACCAGAACAAGCTCTTTTATCTTGTCATTTCTTCCATTTTCTTTGGCTAATTTGCACTTAAGGGCAAGTTTCAGAGGCTCTTCTGACACCCATTTTGGTCTTTCCTTCTTTTCCAGTCTTTTTAATGATCTCTTGCTTTCTTCCTGGATGATGTTCTTGATGTCATCCACAGTTCCTCTGATTTTCAGTCATTGGTGTTCAATGCATCAAATCTACTCTTTAGATGGTCTTTAAATTCAAGAGGGATATTATTAAGATCATGTTTCTGCTCATGTGGACTGATGCTTTTGACCTGTGGTATTGGAGAAGAATGCTAACTGTACCATGGACTAACAAATCTGTCCTGGAAGAAGTGCTGCCAGAATGCTCCTTGGAAACAATAATGGCCTGACTTCGGCTCACATACTTTTGCCAGGTTGTTAGGAGGGACCATTCCCTGGAGAAGGATAGCATGCTTGGTAAAGTAGAGGGTCAATGAAGAAAGGGAAGTCCCTCAATGAGATAGATTGACACAATGGCTACAATGATGGGCTCAGGTATAGCAAGGATCATGAAGTTGACACAGGACTGGTCAACTTCTGCTGTGCATAGGATCACTGTGACCTGGAGATGACTCAATGGCACTTGTTCTGGTTATCTAGTATTGCTCTGACAGGAAATATACCAGAAATGGGATGGCTGAACAAACAGGAGTTTATTCTCTTACAATTTGGAAGCTTTAAGTCTGAGTTCAAAGTGCCAGGCTCTAGGGGATGTGTAAAAGCCCCTCAACCTTAGGCTTCAGCTCTGCCTCCTGCTCCTGGCCCACTGGAGCTAGGGGCTTTTCTTCACTCAGACAGCTGCTGGCTGCTGAGGCTGCCAAGCCCAAGGTTGACAAGTAAAATGGCACAGTCCCAATGTTACCAAACCACATGGCAGGCCACTAATTCAAGTCCATTGTAATTCCCAAGGTCAGCAGAGCATGGCAGGCTGCTGAACAGTGACATAGCTACATGTAGGGTTCAAGCTAGAGACCATTCCCCAAGGCTTCTGCTTATATACAGGAAGCAGACCACATTCTCTAAGGTAGCTCAGCTGCTCACAGTAGATTTCACCATGGAGTTGATTACCAGTCTCATCATGGGGAATAACTACCAGCAGCTTCCCAGACACTCAGCCAGGCCCAGCCAAGTTGACACACAAACATAACCACTACAATTCCACCCCTTGTCAACTTGGCATCTGTACAGATCTTCATTGGGTGGCATCTGTACAGATCTCCTCCACTAAATGGCTCCAGTCCCCTGATTCCTCTAAGTGGTGACCTCACCCCTTCGCCTGGTAGGCCATTCCTCTTCCTCTTGGGCATGGCAGCCCCGCCCCCTCACTCTTGTGCAGTAGCATGGCTCCATCCCACTGGTTCACATGAATGAACAGCCCCACATTCCAGAACCAACTTGGTGAAGGCCTGGCTCTTTAAAACCTAAGGGGTTGTGATTGTTCTACCCCCAAAGGCCATGGTCCTACCCTTTCAGGCTGAGGCAGCTCTGCTTCCATTTCCTTGGTCTCTCTGCTCTGCCAATTAATGTCCAAGGCAACCCACTGTGCAAGAAATCTTACTGCCCTAAAAACACTCAGCTTTCTTGCTCAGTGGGCCAGCCAACCTACTACTCCATTTCATGCTGGTCTTCTTTACCAATTAACCCCTGAAGGCAACCCACTCCACCAGGAAGCCATCTACCCAATGGCATCCAGCTTTCTCCTCCATGAACTTGTTAGCCTGTTGCTGTTTAATGCCAGTCTCTGGGCTCTGCTACTGCCATCTCTCATGCTGGTCTGTCAGCTCTGCACCTGCTGTCTCTCATGCCATATAGCAGGGTCTCTATGCCAGGGTTTTGGGTCAAAGACTCACTTCACTCCTGTTTCCACATTTTAGGTATCTGTCAGAGAAGCACCCCACTCTCTCAGTACCATATTCTGTTCTGGTTACCTAGTATTGCTCTGACAGAAAATATACCAGAAATGGGATGTCTGAACAAACAGGAGTTTATTCTCTTACAATTTGGAAGCTTTAAGTCCAAGTTCAAAGTGCCAGCTCTAGGGGCTGTGTAAAAGCCCCTCAACCTCAGGCTTCAGCTCTGCCTCTTGCTTCTGGCCCACTGGAGCTAGAGGCTTTTCGTCACTCAGACAGCTGCTGGCTGCTGAGGCTGCCAAGCCCAAGGTTTAAAAGTAAAATGGTGCAGTCCCAATGTTAACAAACCACACGGCAGGCCACTAATTCAAGTCCATTGTAAGTCCCAAAGTCAGCAGAGCATGGAAGGCTACTAAACAATGAGTTGGCTACATGCAGGGTTCAAGTGTGCCACAAGCTAGAGACCATTCCCAAGACTTCTCTTTACATACAGGAAGTAGACCACATCCCTAAGGCAGTTACTCAGCTGCTCACAGTAGATTCCACCATGGAGTTGATTACCAGTCTCATCATGGGGAATAACTACCACCAACTGCCCAGCCACTCAACCAGATCCAGCCAAGTTGACACACAAACATAACCACCGCAGCACCTAACAACAACAACATCTAATATTTACATTGAGACTATTCACCTAAAAGTTTTCCAAAAGCTTCCATCATCTTTCTTTGTAGTGTCAAGCAACTTGTACATGGAAATTCAAAAGAATATCAAAAGTAATCCAAATAACTAGGAACAATATTCTAAAATCAGATCAATCTCTCTCTTATGTTGCTTTTGTTTTTAATTGCTGTTGAGTCAGCTCTGACTCATGGTGATCTTATATATAACAGATCAAAATGTTATATATAAATTATCTTCGTGATTGTTGCTATGTTTCAGTTCATTTTTACAACTATTGTGTTAATGTGCTCCACTGAGGATTTCCCTCATTTTCATTGGCTTTCTATTTTATCACCATGATGTCCTTTGTCATCAGGAAACACCAGTCTCTAGAAAAGAATATGAGAATCCCTGCAGGCAAATTTCTATTCTCCAATCCCTACCCTCCTTCTTTTTGATTCAGTAACAGCCTGTGCTTTCCACTTTCATTTATCCAAGATAATATTGTGTGAGATACCATGACGGTGGATAAGACATTCTGTAAATCCCCAGATGGTAGTTTGGGCACAAGGACGGCATGCAGGGAAGACAAATCTGGAGCCAGAGGAAGTGTTCCATAAAGAAAAAAAAAAAAAAAAAGCTTCCCTTTTTGTAATAGAAGTCTAATGTAATCAGTCTTCCACCAGGGTGCTGACTGATCACCCCAAGGAATAGTATTATGTTGTGGATTCAGTGTTGGTCAATGCACCTGGCAGAATGGGCACTTAGCGGTGACTGTAGAGAAGTTAACCTTGGTGAGCAGAAGTCTATGTTATTGAATCCATGCATAATTTCCAGCCTTGCCACCATGGCCACATTGTTCATGAGCCCATTTGGCAATGACAGTAGTGACTGGGAAAAGAAGCTGACTGGCATCCATACAATGTGTCATCTTATCCACTTGATTGTTAAAACTCTCCTCTTTCGAGGTTTCCCTTTGGTGAGCATTCACATGAGACAGAAATATCTTCAGTTGTTCAATCAATTCAAAGAAGTCCATCTATATGTCTTTTCCTCATGTCTCCTTGTCACCAGTTTTCCAAGCATGTTCCTTCTAAGTCCCTGACCATCCAGCCATGCCATTGGCCACTGCCCATGAATCAGCATACTATTGTACATCTGTCCATCTTTCCTTCCAAGTAAAATGAACAACCGGATGCACTTCTAGAAATTCTGCCTCCTGGGAGGATTTCCCTTCACCACTGTCCTTTAGGATGTCCCAGAAAGAGGTTGCAGTGCTGTCACTTTCCACTTCTGGATGGTACCTGTATATAACACAGAACCATCTGTAAACGAAGCATGAGTTTTACTCAGTCAACTGATTGTAAGGCACTCCCCACAAGGTTACAGGTGAAGACTGGGAGAAAGAAGAGAATGTGACAAGATTGGGGACCATGGGCATTGGAGTCACTTCCTCAAGTAGCATACTTGTGCTTTTAGATCCTCCTCAAGCCCAATTTCACATATATCATTTCCATTAAATAATGGAGTTGTACTGTGCACATCTGACTATATAACACTGTGGGTAACACCCAGTTCATGATGGGCAGCTCAGGCAGCATAGTGACTTGGTGGCCCATGGTTAAGTGTTCAGTCTCTGTTAAGGCCTGATAACAAGCCAAAAGGTATTTCTCAAATAGAGAATAATTATCTGCAGAGAATGGCAAAGGTTTGCTCCAAAATCCTAAGTGTCTGAGTCTGCCACTGACAGTTCAAGAACCATCGGATCAGCCGGAACATGTGGCCCAAATGGCAAAATGGCTTGCATGGCAAACTTCTGTTGCAGAGCCTTTTCTTGTTCCAGGATCCACTCAAAACTAGAAGGTTTTCAAGTTAGTTGGTAAATAGGCTATAGTAACACACTCAAATTAGGTATATGTTGTTGCTGTTTGTTGTTATATGTCGTTGAGTCAGACCCGACTCATAGCGACTCCTCCTTGGGTTTCCGAGGCGATATCACTATGGAAGTAGATTGCCAAACCTTCCTTCTGAGGAGTGGTTGGTGGGTTTGAACCACTAGCATTCTGGTTAGCAGTCAATTGCCTTAGGCACTACACTACCAGAGCTCCTATATTACCTCCAAATGCCAAAGAGACCCACCAGGTGTTGTGCATTCTTTTTACCTGTAGGAGTCGCAGATGTAACAACTTATCCTTCACTTTAGAAGGAATATCTCAATATACCCCACACTGTTGGACACCTAGAAATTTCAGTGGAAGGTGCTTAAATTTTTGACAGACTAAATTCCATAGTCTAACACATTAATGTCTTACCAAAGTCTAGAGTCCTTGATACTTCTTCCCTACTAGGTACAATCAGTGTAATGTCATCAATGTAAATGACAAGTGTGAGATTTTGTGGAAGAGAAGGGAGATCAAGATTGCTTCAGACTAAATTATGACATAGAGTTGGAGAACTGATATACATTTGAGGTAGGACAGTAGAGTATCGTAGTTCAGTTTGTGTGTCAACATGGCTGGGCCTGGTTGAGTGGCTGAGCAGCTAGATGTAATTTTCCCCATGATAAGACTGGTAATCAACTCCATGGTAGAATCTACTGTGAGCAGCTGTGTAGCTGCCTTAGGGAATGTGGCCTGCTTCCCATATATAAGCAGAAGCCTTGGGGAATGGTCCCTAGCTTATGGCACACTTGAACCCTGCATGTAGCCATGTCATTGTTCAGCAGTCTGCCATGCTCTGCCTATGTTGGGACTTACAATGGACTTAAATTAATGTCCTCCCATGTGGTTTGGTAACACTGGGATTGTGCCTTTTAATTTGCAACCTTAGGTTTTTCAGCCTCAGCAGCTAGCAGTTGTCTGAGTGAAGAAATGCCTCTGGCTTCAGTGGGCCGGGAGAAGGAGGCAGAACCAAAGCCCAAGGTTGAGGGGCTTTCACCCAGCCCCTAGAGCCTAGCACTTTGAACTTGGACTTACAGCCTCCAAAGGGTAAGAGAATGAACTCCTGCTTGTTAAGACCATCCCATTTGTAGTATATTTCTTGTCAGAGGTAACCTAGGTAAAGAGAGCAAGTATATTGCTGGCCTGGCTTGTTGAAGACAAACTGCTTCTGGTTTTCCTTTGAAACCTGAATTAAAAAAAAAAAAAAAAAGCTTTGGCCAAATCAATAGTTCCATATTAGGTATCAGGAGATGTATTAATTTGCTCAAGTAATAAACCACATCTGAAAAAGCAGAAACACCTGATTAAGTTTCTGATAACTCATGTTTATTACCCAAGATTCATCTGTTTTTTGCACAAGCCAAATAGGTAAGTTGAATGGGGATGTGGTGGTAATCACCAACTTTAAAGCCTTCAAATCCTTGATGTGGCACTAATCTCTGTACTCTCTCCAGGAGTGCAGTATTGTTTCAGATTTACCATTTCCTAGACAGGGGTAGTTCTAATGGCTTCCAATTGCTTTGTCATATCATAATAGCTCTTACTCCACACGTCAGAGATCCAATGTGAGAGTTCTACCAGCTGCTGAGTATTACAATTATGCATTCTGGAACTGAGGAAATCACTATAGCACAGGGTCTCAGACCCACTGGACCCGCTGTGAGATGGCTCTGAGCTAAGACTCTATTACTAACCTGACTTCCATATGTCCTTACTCTGACTTGTGGGCCTCAGTGACATTTTAAGTCTCTAAGAATTAGTGTCAGTTCAGAATCAGTGTCCAGTAGTCCCCAAAATCTGATGATTTCCTTTTTGTCAATGAGAATTTACTCTCATAAAAGACCACAGAAGGATGTGACAAAGATTAACAGTATAAATTTTTGGCAGTGGAATGGAGTCTTTCCTCAAGGGGATCAGCCTCCCCTTCTTTGAAGGGGTTGTGCATCTATAAACTGGATCAAACCTGGAAATTGATTGAGGGCCTATGAATCTCTATTCTGGTGATTCAAGTTAGTCTATTGTTCACTTGACCTAGAATTTTTCTATTTGTACAAATCAAATAAATATTTAGTAGATTTCCCATTTCTTTCACTTCTTAAGACATGATGACTAAGTAAACAACCCCATAAAACCATGTTTCAGACTGTTCTGATTACTGTTTTGACTCTACTATTCATATGATAATCACACCCACCTTTTTTTTTTTTGTCAATTAAGTACCACTTCTTGGCCTCTATAACCACAGGGTCTGTTCTGATTACCTAGTGCCGCTCTGACAAGAATATACCACAAATGGGATGGCCTTAACAAACAGGAGTTTATTCTCTTACAATTTGGATCTTTAAGTCCAAGTTCAAAGTGCCAGGCTCTAGGGGGTATGTGAAAGCCCTCAACTTTAGGCTTCAGCTTTGCCTCTTGTTCCTAGCCTACTGAAGCTAGAGGCATCTCTTCACTCAGGCAGCTACTGGCTGCTGAGGCTAACAAGCCCAAGGTCAACAAATAAAATGACACAGTCCCAATGTTACCAAACTACATGGAAGGCCATTAATTCAAGTCCATTGAAAGTTCCAAGGTTGGTAGAGCATGGCAGGCTACTGAAAAATGACACAGCTACATGTAGGGTCCAAGCATGCCATAAACTAGAGACTATCCCCAAGACTTCTCCTTATATACAGGAAGCAGACCACATCTGAAAGGCACTACTCAGCTGCTTGTGGTAGATCCCACCATAGAGTTGATTGCCAGTCTCATCATCGGGAATAACTACCACCAGCTGCCCACCCACTCAACCAGGCCCAGCCAAGTTGGCATACAAATTTATCTACCACAGGGTCCAACCACCTCATTATAGTTAAGTGTCTTAATTCAGTTAGGACAGTCCTCACTGTCAAATCTGACTTTTACAAAATATCAATCACAGCAGTCTTCAAGGATTCTGGATCTTCCTTTGTAATTTTCAGGGCCCCCCCCCCATCATTTGTTTTGGTTTTCTTATGTTGCTCTAACAGAGATGCCCAAAATGGGTGACTTTAACAAACAGGGATTTATTCTCTTACTGTTTGGGGGCTAGAAGTCCAAGATCAAATTGCCAGCTCTAAGGATTGAGTGAAAGTCCCTCAACCTTGGGCTTCAGCTCTGCCTCTTGCTCCTGGCCCACTAGAGCTAGAGGTGGTCTCTTCACTCAGGCAACTGATGGCTACTGAGGCTGACAAACCGAAGGTCAACAAGCAAAATAGCACAGTCTCCAAATTCTCAAACCACATGGCACACTATTAATTCAACTTCACTAACAGTCACAAGATTAGCAGACAACATGGCAGGCTGCTGAACAATGACTCATCTACGTGCAAGCTTGCCAAAGCCACAGAGACCATTCTCATATGTCTCCTTATATACTAGAAGCAGACCACATCCCTAAAGTAGCTACTCAGCGACTCCAGTAATTTCCATCATGGAGTTGATTACCAATCTCATCATAGGAAGTAACTATATCCAGCTGCCCACACACTCAAAACCAGGGCCAGACAAGTTGACGCATAACCTTAACTACCACATTATTGTAGTAAAAAGTGTATACGCTGGAAACTCCATGGGAAGGTCTATGGGCCCAATCTAATAAATCCACTCTACAATGCCAATTTCTTTATATTTTTTGATACCTTCTCCTATTGTATATCAAGGCAAGTCTGGCATTTCAACTTGATTTGGTGTAGGTCACCACTTCATCCATGCTTCAGTGAACCAACTATATACACTATTAGATCCTTTTCTAATCTCTTGAGCTGAACATTGAATGAAAAATCTGTGCTTAGTGGACCCATATCAATAAACTCAGGCTGATCCAACTTTATTTTCCTGGCACCATTACCCCACATCTTTAATAACCATTCAAACACATATGCCTAAGGCATCTGACTGCTAACCAGAAGACTGGAGGTTCAAACCCACCAGCGATTCCTCACAAGGAAGGTTGGGCAATCTACTTCTGTAGTGATACCACCTCGGAAACCCAAGGAGGGGTTTCTATGAGTCAGGTCTGACTTGACAGCACATAACAACAACAACAACACATATTTCCAAGGTTTCAGTTTGTATATATTAGAAAAATATATATTCCACATGCTAGCGATGACAGACAGGTTTCAGAGTGGCTGGGATGAGCCAGAAGTTAGCCAGCATAGCAGGTGGGTTTCAGAGCAGCTAAAGCAGGCTGGGAAGTGAGCTGGTGGTGGGATTGGGAGGCTAAGGCAGAGTGGTTCTTTGGAACAGCTGAGGGAGACCAGGAAATGAGCAGAGCACTTTGGAAAAGCTAAGGAAGATAAAATTGTCTGTCAGTTTGTTGTACTGTGGTGGCTTGCATGTTGCTGTGAGTCTGAAGGCTGTGCCACCGGTGTTTCAAATACCAGCAGAGTTACCACATGGACATGATTCAGTGAAGCTTCCAGACTAAGAGAGACTCAGAAGAAGGAAGAGGCCATCCGCTTCTCCAAGAATTAGCTGATGAAAACCTTATGAATAGCAATGAAACACTGTCTGATATGTTACTGGAAAGCTTTATGAATAGCCTTGAAACATTATCCGATATAGCACCAGAAGATGAGCCCATCAGGTCAGAAGGCACTCAAAATATGACTAGGGAAGATCTGCCTCCTCTGAGCAGTTGTTGGCATTTCTCAAGCTGAATGAACTGAAGAAAAAAATTTAAGCCTCAAGTTGCAATATTGAAAGATTCCATGACATTATGTTGAATGATGCAGGAAACATCAAAAGAAAATGGAAGGAATACACAGAGTCACTCTACCAAAAAGAATTGGTTGATGTTCATCCATTTCAGGAGGTGGCATATGATCAAGAACCAATGGTACTGAAGGAAGAGGTCAAAGCTCCACTGAAGGAATTGGTGAAAAACCAGGCTTCAGGAATTGATGGAATACCCACTGAGATGTTTCAACAAACTGATGCCATGCTGGAGACACTCACTCAGCTATGCCAAGAAATTTGGAAGACAGCTACCTGGCCAACTGACTGGAAGAGACCCATATTTGTACCCACTCCAAAGAAGGTGATCCAACACAATGTGGAAAATATCAAATAGTATCATTAATATCACATGCAAGTCAAATCTTACTGAAAATATTTCAAAAATGGTTGTACAGTATATTGACAGAGAATTTCCAGAAACACAAGCTGGGTTGAGAAGGGGACGTGGAATGAGGGATATCATTGCTGATGACAGAAGGATCTTGGCTGTAAGCAAAGAATACCAGAAAGATGTTTACTTGTGTTTTATTGACTGTGCAAAAGTATTTGATTGTATGAATCATAAAAAATTATGGATAACATTGATAAGAATAGTAATTCCAGATCACATAATTGTACTCTCTAGGTACAGAAATCTGTACATAGACCAGGAGGCTGTCATTAAACCAGAACAAGGGGATACTTGATGGTTTAAAATCAGGAAGGGAGTGTGTCAGAGTTATATTTTTTCACCGTATTTATTCAATCTGTGTGATGAGCAAATAATCCAAGAAGCTGGATTATATGAAGAAGAAAGTGGCATCAGAATCGCAGGAAGACTCATTAACAACCTGCGATATGCAGATAACACAACTTTGCTTGGTGAAAGCAAAGATGACTTGAAGCACATACTGATGAAGACCAAAGACTACAGTTTGCAGTATGTATTACACATTGATACAAAGAAAACAAAATCCTCACAACTAGACCAAAAAGCAGCATTACAATAAATGGAGAAAAGTTTGAATTTGTCAAAAACTTCATATTACTTGGTTCTAAAATCAACACCAATGGAAGTAGCAGTAAATACATCACATGATGTATTGCACTGGGCAAATCTGCTGCAAAAGACCTCTTTCAAGAGCTGAGGAGCAAAGATGTCTCCTTGAAGACTAAGGTGTGCCTAACCCAAGCTACAGTATTTTCAATTGCCTCGTGTACATGTTAAGGCTAGATAATGAATAAGGAAGACTGAAGAAGAGTTGATGTTTGTGAGTTGTGGTGTTGGCCAAGAATACTGGAAGAACCATAGAATGCTAATAGAACTAACAAATCTGTCCTGGAGGAAGTACAGCTGGAATGAACCTTGGACGTGAGAATGGTCAGACTTTATCTCACCTACTTTGGTCATGTTGTCGGAAGGGACCATTCTCTGGAGAAGGATATCATGCTTGGCAAAGTGGAGGGTCAACAAAACAGGGGAAGACCCTCAACAAAATGGATTCACATGGTGGCTCCAACGATGGGCTTAGGTATAGCAAGGATCTTGAGGCTGGCACAGGACCTGACAGTGTTTCATTATGTTTTACATAAGATCACTATGAGTCAGAAATGACTTGAGACCACCTAACAACAAAAAATTAGAAAAATTGAGCAGCTCTTTTAGAGTACAATCCTATGGTTCACACTTTGTGGGTACTTTACCCCTTGGGGCTCGCTTGACCAAAGTCTAGTCATAGATATAGAAGTAAACATAGATGATGGGGGGCAGGTCCTGGAAACCTACAGTAATATCTTGTAAGGCTTCTGCCTCAGGCAAAGGCCCAGGCAGAACTCCAAATAATATCTCAGACAAAGATTCTTCAAGCCCAGCTTGATTAATCTCATCAGATGAAGTCAGAAGTGATAATGATCCTGGGAAGTGTGGCTTAAAAAAACAAAGATGGAATAATTTCTTCAGATGGGAGTAAGAGGGTGGTTTTGTTGACCAGAATGACTCAATGGAATTTAGGAACTCAGTGTCCCCAGATTCCTGAATGTGGAAGCAATTGTGGAATTGAGCAATGGGTAGAAGCTGAAAGAGGTTTAAGGTGCCTAATTTTAGAAGCCTATATTGCCTTGAAGACATTTGTTGGTAGAATTATGAATGTCAAAGACAATTCTGGTGAGGGCTCAGAAGGAAGTGAGGAGAGTTATTGAGAAAGTCCCTATCATCTTTGAGAATACATATGGTAGCAGCAACAGAGTGTTTCTAGAAATGTGAACGTTAAATGTGCTTCTAGTGATGCTTTAAAGGAAAATTATGAACATATGATTGGACAGTGGAAGAAAGGTGATGCTTTTTATGCAGTGGCAAAGAATTTGTCTGAATTATGTTTAATTGTTTAGTGGAAGATAGAACTTGTAAGTTATGAACTTGGATATCTGGCTGATGAGATTTCTAAGCATAATCTTAAAGAGGCCATCTGGTATCTCTTGCTACTAAAATATAAGAGGCAGGAGATGGACCTAAAAATGAACTGTGCAAAATGAAAACAGAACTTAGCTTTGGAAAATTCTCTTACATAAACTAAGGCTATGTGTCCAAGAATATTGACTAAGGATGTGATTACAAATTTTTTTGTTAAAAAGATTAAGCTTATGATTGATCTAAACTGTTACCATTGAAAAAAAACTCATCAACTTAGATTGAAGGGGACAGAGAAGGAATAAAATGAATATTGTCTGCCTATTATAATTCTATATGTAGGAAACAGGCCAAAGAAACTACATCTGTTGTCTTCCAAGTAAAGAACAGAACCATCCTTGAAGCAGCCAGGAGATCAGCAGAACTGTTGGAAGGAGCAAGAGAAGTAGGGTGTTCTTGATTTCAAAGGGTGGGACCACAGCCTCCCAGGTTTCAAAAAGTCAGATATATATCAACTCTGTTACAGCTCATAGGGTTGCTGTTAAGGTGTACCAAAGGAATGGGATCACTGCCCAAAGCTGAGGAGGTGGGGCTGCCAAGCCCAAGGGGCAGAAGAATGGGGCCTGCCAGGGCTGACAGAGTGGAGTGACCACTACTCAGGTGGACTAGGAGAGTAAGGCCGTGAAAACCTGAGAGAGCAGAATTGCCATCTCTGTGGACCTGGAAGGCAAAGCTGAATCCTAGCCCCTACTCAGAATCCAGAGGGTGTGATCAACACCCAGAGTCAGGAAGACAGGGCCATTGCCCAGATGGTCTCAGAGAACAGGGTTGTTTTTTTTTTTTTTTTTTTTTTTTCAAACATTGATAGCTAATGTAATTAGTTTTGCTGAGTTTTGGTCTTGCTTGGTGCTCATTACTCTTTCTTTTCTTCCATTTTCTCCTATTTGTAATGAAAACATCTACTTTGTGACTATTCTGCCATTGTATTTTGAAAACAGATAATCTGTAGTCTAGATTTCACAGGTTCACAGATGAAGAAGAATTTTTCTCCAAGATGGAATATGCCTAAAATCTCACCCATATTTAATTTAGAAGATTCAGAAGATGATGTTTTGGACTTGGAGTAGATTTCAGATTTTTGAGATGATATCATGGGGTGAATGTACTTTGCATTTGGGAAGATCATTCATTTTGGAGGGCAAAGGGGTAGTAGAATGTTATGGATTGAACTGTATACCCCAAAATATGTGTTGTAAATCCTAACCTCTATTCCTGTGGTTATAAGCCCATTTTGGAAACTGGTTGTCTTTGTTATGTTAATTAGGAAAGATTAGTGTAGGGTATATCTTGAGTCAATCAATTTTGAGATATAAAAGGTTAAATAAGTGAGCAGAACAGAAAGATACATGCCAAGTCACATGAAGATTACCAAGGAGCAGAAGGTCAGAAGAAACCTCAAGAACCTTCCTCCAGAGCCAACACACAGACAGAAAGTGTGCCCCCAGAGCCAGCAGGCTAATCTTGAACACTCATCCTTCTATAAACTTTGAGAAAATAAATTCCTGTCCTTTAAAGTCACCCATTTGTGGCATTTCTAGTATAGCAGTACTAGATAACTAATACAGTGATTGTTCCTTGAGTCCTATACAATTTTTAAAAATCCTTTCATTTCAAAAGATTGAGTAGGACATTTCCTTGTGAGAAAAACAAGAAATCAGCCAAATCCAAAAGCACTTTTTTCTTGTTTAAGTTTTGTGTAGAGCTTTATTCTACATGACAAGCAAATTATCTGCTTTCTGTTATTTTTTTGACCGAATGAAAAGAAAGAATAGAGATTACCAATTTAAGGTATAGTAACTTTACTTCACACTTTCACTCACAGTAACTCTAATGAATTCTTGTTATTGAATTGATAGATGATAAGTATTTTGTGTCAAAGAGGCAGTTCAAAAACAGTTCTACTTACAGTTTCTTCTCTAAATCTCTATGAAGATCATTTAGGCTTTCATCCCTGCCTTTACTAAGAAAAAAAATGAACACTTTGCACAAAAATAATACCATGATTTATCCTAATAAGAGAAGTTTGAAATTTAGAGATTTGGGTATGATAATGATGAGGACTAAATTAAATATGCACTACCCATGTAAATAGCCAACATTTCTTCTATATTCACCTAATGGCATAAACTGAGCATTCACAAAAAATAGATTTCTCATGGTGCTGACAAAGTGAGTCTGAGCAGTAGGAAACTAGAAAAGCTGTGACAGTGGTGGTGCTTTATACACCGTTGAGTACTTCAACATTAAAAATGTAGTTTTATCTCAGTGTGAGACCAATGTTAATAACTAGTCCTGTTCAAGGGAAGCTTCAAGAATTCTATAATTGAAAGTCGCCCAATTGTGCATGTACTCACCTAACTTTGGAGTAGCACAATTCATCTTAGTCAGTATTTCACTTAAATAACAAAGTTTCAATAAAGGAGCAAGTGCCTTTATTTTATGTATTATCAGTGTTGATGTCCTGAATGTGTTTCTGCTTCTGCAAATGATGGTACATGTAAATAGCATTCTGGCAGATTCTGATTACAAAATCAGGCAGGCAGAAAAATTCATTTATGATTAAAAGAACAGCAAATGTTACAATTCTCGGTCTTCAGCAGAACAATAATCATTTTACCTACAGCTAAATAATCCATCGTGTGGCATATGTTGTTCTACAAGTTAATTATTTTATTCTCTTTGATCCATTTTCTTACCAGAGCAATGTTTATTCAGCTGTCTTCATTAAAGTTCTATATTTTGATTGAGACCTTGTATATTTAACTATATTGGGACAGCAAGTTCACTTTCTTACTGCAATTTTCTATAAATGATTTGTAAATAGGCAGCCATGATCCATGAGATGTGTATTGGAAAAAAATTCTATTGACTTTTGACAGATAACTTAGAAGGGGGAAAAAATGTGTTCTCTATTGTTTCTCAAATGGGATTCAGTCTTATATGGCACTGTCACTGATTTTGGCAAAACATATATCTAGACCATAGAATCTGTTAGACTACTTGCAAATCTCCATTAAGTGGAAGATAATAAATGTGAAAGGAGCTTTGCTGGTGTAGGTTAAAACATTGGCTGCTACTCAAAATGTTGGTTGTTCAAACCCCATCCACAACGCTGGAGAAAGATGAGACAGCCTGCTAAGATTTACAGCCTTGAAAATCCTATGGGACAGTTCTACTCTGTCCTAAAGGGTCACTATGAGTGGCAGTGGGTTATGTTTTGGTTTAATAAATGTCATGGCATCATTTAATGTCTCTGTTTCAATTATTTAATATCTTGAAGCTATTATATGTTTGAAAACCTATAATTATTATGCATGCAAGTCCAGACATTGCAATTTAATATATATTTCAATTCCACTGGGCTAGGTCAACTCACAAACATATACAAGCCATTGTCCAACATTATCACACAGATGTTCTTGAACAAAAATTTCTTATCAGCTTTACAAATGTAATGTGCAGGCTGGAGTTTCGGCATGATTGTACTCATGCCCATCTGTCATCATTATTTTGCCCATTTGCAATGTGATATGCCAAGATGAACTGGAGACAATGCCAACAAAGGTCTGAATGAGAGATCCAGCCTGTAGGACATACAACCAGCCATTTTTTCCCTGTAATTTTCTCTGACAGAGAGCAAAGCCAGTGTGGACTGTCATTTGCTGTATAGAACTGAATGTCAATAAACTTGGTTTCCTTTATAGTGTTATATTTTATCCTATTAATTTAAAAACATTATTTTGAGAAGGTGTTCATAGACTTTAATAGGTTGTTGGAGGTCCAAGACACATAAGAATTTAACAAGGTAAGTTCTTTAAGCAAGAGAGAACCCAGGTTCTAGTGATGAATACCAAGATATTGATATTTAAGATGTCTCCTTGATGTTCAAACAACATCATACCAAGTGAAATAAATGGTGAAAGAGTGATTGTTTACATTTTTTCAGTTGTTGTGCTATTATCAAAAGATACAGATCATTAATAACTCACATAGACTGGGTTTCCCCTTTTAACTCTGGTGAATCCACAACTGGATTCTATTTGTAACACACTGAAAATAAAGCAAACAAGCATTCAAGCAAACAGGTTCCATCTAGTCTCCAGGGTCACAATCAAGACTATGTAATAAATAATTCCATTGAGAGTCAGAACTGTCTGCTTAGAGAAACTCTAAAGTAGCTTAATTGATAATTTTCAGATACTTGTAGCAGTCAAACAATGTTAAGTAGGAAGAATTAACTGTGCATATTTATCAAACAAAACAAATCAAAATGTTAGAGGCAAATCATAAGAAAGAAACTTTGCATAAACTATGGCAGTGGCGATCACAATTCTGTGCCCACTGTTTCTTAATTTATAGATATTTCATTTTTTATTTTATTGTTATGTAAATTCTATCATAGAATTATCCCACTATTCTAAGAAAGAAAGATTGTTTAGGATCTATAATACATACTTTCATACTTTTAAAAATGCATCATTCCATTCTGCTATCTGAAAAAATTGCATTTATGTTTATCTTCTGTTGCAAGAAGTGTTGTAACTTTAAAAGCTGTCTAATAGAAGTTCTTCTTTAAAAAAAAAAAAAAATCCTTATTGTGTGAAGTTTTTAATCCAAAAAGACTTCACCAAGGTCAACAATACTACAAAGAATGAATATGTATAGTATTTTGTGGTAAAACATGTCTAAATAAGCTTGTTATCATTTTGCAGTGGACTATTTTTTATTACCAAAAGTTGTGTAGTGCCTTAGTCAATGAATTATCTTTTTTTATGATTAGTATCACTTCAGTTTGCCATTTGCCATATGGCACTTTATGTGGCTAATAGTGAGGGGGAATTAAAACCACATACCTAAACTCTCCTTTAAAGTAATTATGTTGTCAAATTTACAAATAATGAGAACATTTTCTAAGCTTTTAAAACATTATAACATGGGATTGTATTGTTGGCTTGTTTTTTTCACCAACTTTCTCAGCAAACGTTTTTACAAGTGACATTTCACACCATCAACAAATCACAGAGACAATCTTCAGTAAAGAAACATAACATGAAAATACGAGTATTCAATGATTGCTGAATTTGGAAGAATAAAACATTCCATCAGCTAGGCTTGCAAGAACCATATTTCTAATATTACAGGGCACAATATGCAACTGGAATCAGTAGTCAGCAAAGTTTTCTGTTTTATGAAGTCAGAAACCTGTGAAAATTTCTTTTTTTCCCAGAAGTTGACCTCAAATTGAATGGCCAATTTTGTAACTTCTTAGATTTTATATTGATGTGACTTCTTAAGAACTTGGATATAAGAAAGATTGTATTGTATTGAACAGATTTCTCTTGCTGTAATTATTCCAAAGCCTCCTGACTAGTCTTTCTGTCCCTATCCAGTGTCTCTTCAGTCTATGGTCAATAAGAGTGATCCTGTTAAAATGAATGTCAGATGAGAATGATCTTCTTCCCAAACCCTCCATGTCTTCTAAGTCACTCAGAGAAAAAGACAACATATTTAAAACAATCTAAATGGTTCAGCAGCATCTAACAGCCTCCACACCCTGTTGATACCTTCATTACCATTTTCCATTACATTTTCTCCCACTCACCTCTTTGTACATTCTATTCTGGCCACACTGACCATTTTGTGGCTCATGTAACTCACAGGAGCATGAGCATGACACTTGCTATTTTCTCTGCCTGGAACACTTTTCTCTATTTAAGTTCTTGCTAATTTTTGTTTCTTCTTCTCATATGTGCTTCCCTAATCACCCTATTTCAAATAGCATCACTACATCTCTTCAACTCTTTCTCATAAATACCTCATTCATATTAATGATTTACTTGTCTCCATAGAACTTAGTATCTAACCTACTACATATTTTATTCATGTTGTGTTTGTTATCAACATCTCTATATTAGAAAGCTCCTTTAGAATGAAAACACTTGCCTGTTTTGTTCACTGTTATATTCTCATAACCCACAACAATGCCTGGCACCAGGTGGGAGGTGGATAATTAATTGCTGAAAGAGTGATTAAATAAAAGAATAAGTGAATCATGGAGGAAAATCTACAAAGGAAATTATATGCAAATTCACCTGGATGTCATGCTTCCATACAAAGACAAGCCTAAATTTAATAAATTCACATAAGAGAAGAGAGAACATATCAGGGCAAAGAGGATGGGAACAGCAACATTAATATATCAAGAATATCTGAAACAAAATCTGCCATCTATCAAAGGAGCGTTTGCCAAGGACTTCAAGGATTTCCAGCCTTACTGGTGGGGTAGTGTTAAATGTATTGTGCTATCTTAGCTGGATGTCATGAGCATTAATTTCTCCTAAAGATCCTTGTTCTATGTCCTCTGTTACCAAGAAAACATCTGACTCCCCATGAGGTGTGATTACACAGTAAAACTGATCACATGATATGAGAGTTAATTTAATGTATCACTCTGGTTAGGCTCTGGTACCCAGTTCAGTCAAACGCTAGTCTAGATATTGCTATGAAGGTATTTACAGTGAAACTTATGAGAGCCAGAACTTGATGAGATCACTCTTTTTAACCGCCTTTGACAGGATGCAATACTACCACTTTTATATCACTATCATTCATTTTTAGTGGAAAATATTTGAGTTTTACTGTATATCTGATTAGCATTTAAATCACTTGACCTTAACCTAAGCAGATTACACCTCATAATGTGAGTAGGTCTCAATAGCAGGCCTTAAGAGCAAAAGATGAGGTTTCTTGAGGAAAATATAATTCTCTTTCAAGACTGTAAATTGACAAAACTGCCAGAGTTTACAGCCCATATCTTAATCTACAGATTTTGGATTTACCAGCCCCACAATCATGTGAGCTAATTCCTCAAAACCAATCTCTCTCTCTCTCTCACTCTCTCTTTCCTCTGCATGTGTGTGTGTGTGTGCGTGTGTGTGTGTGTGTGTGTATGCAGTAAAACTTTCTAAAGTTAAAACTTGTGTAAGGCAGAAACATGTCAGGCAAGGAAAATGTAAATATTTTCCACTCACAGAGAGCAATAAAAAAGTGGTAAGACTGTACCCTGTCAAAGGTGGAACACTTGTGAGACCCACAAAAACAAGATAGTCTTGTCGAGTTTCAGCTTTCATAGGTTTTTCTCTCTCTTTACATACACACACACATACACACACATGTGCACACACATACAAACCTCACTCGTTTTGTTTCTCTAGAGAACCTGTTCTAAAATACATCAAGTAAAGCTTATGATTCAGATTTGTCTTTCTATGTAATAAACTCAGCCAGAATCATATGGATCTGAAGAATGAATAAATGAATAAATAAACCCAATATTTCTTTTATTTATTCCTTCATTCAATTGTTCTGGTTTGCCTAGGACTTGGGGGATTCTCGGGATATAGGACTTTCTGAGTTAAAACCAAGAAACTCCTGGAAAAAATGGAATACTAGATTACCCCAACTCCTAAATGTCGGACTCTGAGCTAAGTATTAGGAATTAAGAAAAAAAAATACATATATATAAATATATATAGGGAGCTCTGGTAGCATAATGCCTAAGACACTTGACTGCTAATCAGAAGGCTGGCGGTTCAAACCCACCAGCCACTCCTCGGAAGGAAGATGGGGCAATCTACTTCTGTAGTAATACTGCCTCGGAAACCCAAGTGTGTGTGTGTGTATATATATATATATATATATATAAATTTGCCACTTCCTTGGATATCTGAGAAATTTCTTTATCTCTTCCACTTGCCAATAGTGATTTAATCTTTTATTTCTCTACTCCAGAAAATGAGTTAAATTAAACAAATATTTACACAGTGGCTTTATGTAACCATTTTGTTTTGTACTAAAAATGCAAAGATGAAAAAAATTTAGAAATTAATGGAGGAAACAAACCAAAAACACCCAACCCACTGCCATCGAGTTGATTCCTAGTCATAGTGACCCTATAGGACAAAGTAGAACTGTCTCATAGGGTTCCCAAGACTGCAAATCTTTAAGGAAACGGACTGTCTCCTCTTTCTCCTGCAGAGCATCTGGTGGGTTCAAATTGCCAACCTTATGGTTAGCAGCTGAATGCTTTAACCACTGAACCACCAGAGTTACTTAATGGAGACAAGCATATCAAAAATATTCTAAAATTAATTTGCTATAACAAGGTTTATTTAGTATATATTATTTGTCAGACATGATTTTGAGTGTTGGCAACATGTGCGAGATATTTTTTACTATGAGAAAGCTTGTTGTTGTTATATGCAATCAAGTCAGCCCCAACTCAGAGCGACCCCACCTTGGGTTGCCAAGGCAGTATCACTACAGAAATACATTGCCCAACCTTCCTTCTGAGGAGTGGCTGGTGGGTTTGAACCACCAGCCTTCTGGTTAGCAGTCAAGTGCCTCAGGCACTATACTACCAGAGCTCCTATGAGAAAGCTTAGCAGTCTCTAATTGGTTTTTTAGCTCTAGTTTAAATTCTGCCTGAGTCTTTTTCCAGGACATCTACCCATGAAGAGTAGAATATCAAGGTGTGTATGTGGAGGGGGGGTGCATTTTGCACTGAATATGCCTTTTAGAAGCTAAATTAAATCTGCCATTATCTCTTTTTCCTAGTCCCCAAATAAAGGGTCTTATTTCTTTCATTTTAGATGCATTGGCATAAAAGACTGGCCTCCAATTGACTGCACCTATTTGTTTCAAAGAGAAAGAGAAAAAATTGTATTATAAATATTAAAGAGTTAAATCACCTACAGAGCTATAGTCTAACACTATGGACACCAACTCATGGACTACAATCCCAGCTAAAGATCAGAAGCTCCAGTTCTTTGTGAGAGTGTAGTTTGCTTTAGTCTCTGCTGCAGGTGACTTAAGAAGCTCTAATACTACGATGGATTCTAACTGCTCTTTGATGATTATTGTCTTTGTTCAGCTGCATTAGTTTTCCGTTATCTTTTGGTGGGACTTGAGAGCCAAGGGCTAAACAAAAAAAGATAATCACAAGTCCTTATTTATCCCAGTCTGTAAGATTTGAAAATATCTTTCTCAACAACAAACCTTGAACCCTGCTGTAGGAACTGCAGCTTTTCTTTAGATCTAGAAAGATGCTTATGCAAACTTCTGTTGGAAACCAGCTCTCTCACACATCATTACAGACAACCTGGTGGTAACTGGCTTGAAAGTTAATACACTAGTAGCTATACCACAATTATCATCTCAAGTTTTTCTTTAATTGTTTCCGCAATTGTTGTGTTCCCAATTGCAACCATTGCTAATCGCCAAGTCTCTTAGAAATGGTTTTAGTCAACAAATATAGATAGAATTCACAAGTGTCAAGTTAGAACATTACGCAGATTAATTTGAATATATTTTAAAATGATAGAGAGACAGAAGATAGAAAGCACTTTGAGAAGGATTAGGAATTTAAATAATATTTGTGCTCAATTAATACCCCTTCAAGAAAAAAGAAATGAAGTAGAGCTGACAAAGGGCAAGACTGTGGTCACTGCTTGGTCACAGCCAGCTACCCAGAGGGACCGAGTAGTTGAGCTTGCGGGCTTGGGACCATAGTCGCAGGGAACATCAAGCTCAATTGGCATAACATACTATACAAAACATTGTTCCACCTCCTACTTTGGTGAGTAGCGACTGGGATCTTAAAAGCTAGCAAGCTGCCATCTAGATGCAACAATGGGTCTCTCCTCGTCGAGAAGAAGAAAATCAAAATTAATGGAAACAATCAGTCCTAGCGACTGGTACACCATCCGATCTGCAGCCTATATGACTATGACCAGAAGAACTAGATGGTGCCCGGCTACTACTGTCATCCACTTGGAAGGGAATCTATGTAGGAGATCCTTGATAGAGAAGGAGAACAATGTGAAACAAAACTCAAAATAATTTGGAGGAAAAAAAAAAAGAGGTGGGAACAGGTTTGCTGGTCCGATAGACCCTGGTGGAACCACTGAAACTATGGCCCCTAACTGTCCTTCAGGTCTGGAATTGAACCCACACCTGTGGTTTCCAGTCAAACAAAAGACAGGCATATGAGTTGAACATTTACCTCCAGTAGATTCTCTCCAAGGAGAGAACAATCATGGGAGAAAGAAAGGTTACTTATGTACAGGGAGACAGCTCAGGGGGCAGGAGTGCATGGAGGGATGGACACAGGGAAGAGGTAACTATGGGGAGGAAGTGGGAGGGAAGCTGTTGCATTGTGGTAAACTGTGGTCAATATCATGAGACAAAGTATATGTAAATTGCTGTATGGAAAGTGAATTTGCTCTCTAAATCTTCACCCAAATCACAATAAAAAAAAAAAAAAAAAAAAAGAAATGAAAAGTTCAGAGAGTTTTCATCACAATTTCACCAATGAGGATTTTTAAGCATTTACTGAACATCTTCCTTTAGATACCCTAAAATCCTTCAACCTCAACATATCAAAAATGGAGCTCAACATTACCCTTCCTCAATAATCTGTACCTTTGGCTACATCCCTATATCATTCTAATTAATGGATCCACAAGTTATTTATACCAGGAGCCTAGGAATTATTCCAGATTCTTCTATCTTCCTCATTAGGCAGTAGTGTTAGTCAGTCCACAGAAATTGAAAAGACTGTCCACTGAGCTAGAGTTTGTTTATTAACATTTTACATTATCTATTTAGCAAGCAATAAATGGTAAAAAGGTTGTACATAAGTTTAAAGACAAAGGAAATGAACTCAAGTTTGATAGCTTCATTATTCCTCTCCTGGAATTGTGTCAGAAGAGTCATGCTCCTTGTATGCCGTATGGAATGAAAAATCACCAATCAGAAAAGGCCAGATTTGAGTGTTTTCTACCTTCAGTACTATCTGTCTAGTGCAGGAACCATGCCACCATTCACCTATTAGAGTATATTGTGACCCAGTTACACAATAGTGTGTTATACTTCCTACTCTATCATTGGCCTACTGAGGTTTCAATGCCATGATCCACCTTTCAATGTGACCATGATCCACCTTACCTGTGCTGTGGATTCTAACTTTTAAAGGGTTCTGAGATTATCACTCACAATTCACTTCCACTGCCACTGCTTCAGTTCAGACTGATAACCCTCACATTCACTCCTCTCTAATCCTTGATCTGCAGCAATGTCAGTCGTCTTTCTAAAATACAAATACATCCATGTCACTTTCTGTTTAACAACATTTTATGAGTCCCTAACAAAGAAAGTCCAAACTCCTAACTGTGGAACAGAAGGCTTTTAATGATATGGTGCTTAATTTTTTTATTTTATTTTATTTTTTCTGACATTTTTCCTGTCAGTCTCCTACTCATAGTCTACTGTCCAGTAATTGCCCACTACAACAGTTCTGTGGCTGTGCTGTGCTCTTTCGCTTTGTCTTGCCTTCCCACAATTAACCATCCATTTATATCATAATCATTCAACAATCATATATTTACTGTCTGTTTTACTAGATATAAGGATGCAAAGTCAAATAAGACATGGTCTTTTCTGCAAAGAATTTACAATTTGGGGAAAATTCATAAATAAACACTTTTGGTATAATGTGATGAATTTTTATTAAGAGCATATAAAAAACACTACAGGAACCCAGACCAGCAACCTCTAAAAGAAATCTAATGCACTGAAGAGATCCTGTTATTTTTATTTAAAAATTATTTAAAAGAATTACTAAAATCTATTTATTAAATAAAAATATTAATATTATTAAATCCACCACTCATCTGTCAGTTTGTCCTACTGAGGTGGCTTGCATGTTGCTGTGAGGCTGGAGGCTATGCCACTGGTATTTCAAATACCAACAAGGTTATCCATCATGGACAGGTATCAGCGGAGCTTCCAGCCTAAGACAGACTCAAAAGAAGGAAAGGGCCATCTACTTCTCAAATAATTGGCCAGTGAAAACCTTATGAATAGCACCAAAATACTGTCTGATATAGGACTGGAAAACTTTATAAATAGCCCTGAAACATTGTCCAGTATAGTATCTAAAGATGAACCCTTCAGGTCAGAAGACACTCAAAATATGACTGGGAAAGAGCTGCCTCCTCAGAATAGAGCTGACCTTAATAATATGAGTGGAGTAAAGCTTTCAGAACCTCCTTTTGCTGAAGTGGTATGACCCAAAATGAGAAAAAACAGCTGCAAACATCCATTAATAATTAGAACATGGAATTCCAGGAAAATTGGAAGTTGTCAGAAATGAAAGGGAACACATAAAGATCAATATCCTAGGCATTAGTGGGCTGAAATGTACCGGTTTTGGCCATTTTGAGTCAGACAAACAGATGATCTACCTTGATGGGAATGACAAATCGATGAGGAATGGCATGGCATTCATGGTCACAAAGAATGTTTGAAGATTTATTCTGAAGTACAATGCTGTCAGTGATAGGATAATATCCATATCCCTACAAGGGAAACCAGTTAATATGACTATTATTCAAATCTATGCACCAACCACCAAAACCAAAGATGAGGAAATGGAAGATTTCTACCAAATTCTGCAGTCTGAAATTGACCAAACAAGCAATCAAGATATGTTGATTGTCATTGGAGATTGGAATGAAAAAGTTGGAAACAAAGAAGAATCCAAAACCAAAATAAACTCATTGCCATTGAGTCGAATCCAGCTCATACCGAGCCAACTTTTGGTTTCCCAGGTGGTATCACTACCTAAGTAGATTTCCTAATCTTCCTTCCCAGGAGTGGCTGGTGGATTTGAGTGCAAGTCTTCTGGTTAGCAGTCAAATGCCTTAGGCACTACACCACCAGAGCTCCTGGAGAATCACCAGTAGTTGGAAAATATGTCTTTGGTGATATAAATAACACTATAGATTGTATAATAAAATTTTGCAAGACCAACAACTTATTCACATGTACATATACACATGAACTTCTCCAGATGGGATAAACAGAAATTGGATAATTATATCTGTGGAAAGAGGTGATGGACAAACTCAATATCTTCAGCCAAAGCAAGGCCAGTAGCTGACTGTGGAACAGATCATCAATGGCTCATATGCAAATTCAGGTTGAAGCTGAAGACAATTAAAAAAGTCCACAAGAGCCAAACTATGACCTTGATTGCATCCCTCCTGAATTTAGAGACCATCTGAAGAATAGATTTGATGCATTGAACACCATTGACTAAAAACCAGGCGAGTTGTGGAATGACATAAAAAACATCATCCATGAAGAAAGTGAAAGGTCATTACAAAGACAGGAAAGGATAAAAAGACCAAAATGGATGTCAGAAGAGACTCTGAAACTTGCTCCTAAACAGAGAGTAGGCTTTCAGGCAGAGAGAACTGAACAGAAGATATCAAAGAACAGCTCAAGAAGACAAAGTCAATTATTATAACAAAATGTGCAAAGATCTGGAGTTAGAAAACCAAAAGGGAAGGACATGCTTGGCATTTCTCAAGCTAAAGGAAAAATTCAATTCTTAAATTACAATACTGAAAGATTCTATGGACAAAATATTGAATGATGCAGGAAGCATCAAAAGAAGATGGAAGAAATACACAGAGTCACTGTACCAAAAAGAATTGGTTGATCTTCGTCTATTTCAGAAGGTGGCATATGATCAAGAATCAATGGTGTTGAAGGAAGAGGTTGAAGCTGCATTGAAAGAATTGGCAAAGAACAAGACTCCAGAAATTGACAGACTATCCATTGAGATGTGTGAGCAAACTAAGCACTGGAGGCATTCACTTGTCTATGCCAGGAAATTTGGGAAACAGGTACCCAGCCAACTGACTGAAAAAGATCTGTATTTGTACCCATTCCAAAGAAAGGTGATCCCACAGAATGTGGAAGTTATGGAACAATATCATTAATATCACATGCAAGTAAAATCTTGCTGAAGATAATTAAATAATGATTGCAGCAGTATGCTGACAGTGAACTTCCAGAAACACAAACTGGATTCAGAAGAGGACGTGGAACAAGAGATATCATTGCTGATGTCAGATGGATCTTGGGTGAAAGCTAAGAATATCAGAAAGATATTTGCTTGTGTTTTATTGACTAGACAAAAGCATTTGATTGTATGGATCATAACAAATTATGGATAACATTGAGAGAATAGGAATTCGAGAACACTTAATTGTACTCATGAAGAACCAGTATATAGACAAGGAGACTGTCATTTGAACAGAATAAGAGGATATTGCATGGTTTAAAATCAGGAAGGAAATGCATCAGGGTTACATCATTTCACCATACATATTCAATCTTTATGCAGAGCAAATAATCTGAGAAGCTGGACTATATGAAGAAGAACACAGCATCAGGATTGGAGGAAGACTCATTAACAACCTGTGATATGCACGTGATACAACTTTGCTTGCTGAAAGTGAGAATGACTTGAAGTACTTACTGATGATTAAAGACTGCAGTATGGATTACAACCCAACATAAAGAAACTGAAAATTCTCACAACTAGACCAATAAGCAACATCACAATAAATGGAGAAAAGATTGAAGTTGTCCAAGATTTCATATTACTTGATTCCACAGTCAACACCAATGGAAGCAGCAGTCAAGACATCAGATGATGTATTGCTTAGGGCCAATCTGATACAAAAGACCTCTTTAAAGTGATGAAGAGCAAAGATGTTTCTTTGAAGTGTAGGGTGTGCCTGACCCAAGTCATTCTATTTTCAATCACCTCATATGCATGTGAAAGCTAGACAATGAATAAGGAAGACCAAACAAGAGTTAATGCTTTTGAGTTGTGGTTCTGACGAAGAATGCTGAAGGTACCATGGACCGCCAAAAGAACTAACAGATCTGTCCTGCAGGAAGTGCAGCTGTGATGCTTCTTGGGAGTGAGGATGGCCAGACTTTGTCTCACCTACTTTGGTCATGTTGTCAGAGGGGACCATTCCCTGGAGTAGGATGTCATGCTTGGTAAGGTGGAGGGTCGATGAAGGAGGGGAAGGCCCTCAATGAGATGGATTGACACAGTGGCTGCAACGATGGACTCAGGTATGGCAAGGATTGTGAGGCTGGCACAAAACCTGGCAGTGTTTTGTTCTGTTGTACATAGGGTCGCTATGAGTAGGAGCTGATTCGATGGCACCTAACAACAACAACAACAACATTTATTAAATATGGAGCCCTGTTGGTGCAGTGACTAAAGCACTTGCCTATTAAGCAAAATGATGGCAGTTTGAACCCACCAACTGCTTACTGGAAGAAAGATGTGGCAGTCTGCTTCCATAAAGTTTACAGCCTTGGAAACCTTATGGGGAAGTTCTACTCTGTCCTCCAGTGTCATTATGAATTGGAATCAACTCGATGGCACTGGGTTTGGTGTTGATACTTATTATATGTTGTTGTTGTTGTTATTTGCCGTCGAGTTGGCCCCAACTCATAGCGACCTCTCCTTGGGTTTCCAAGGCAGTATCACTACAGAAGTAGGATTGCCCAACCTTCCTTCCGAGGAGTGGCTGGTGGGTTTGAACCGCCAGCCTTCTGGTTAGCAGTCAAGTGCCTTAGGCACTATGCTACCAGAGCCCCTACTTATTATATAGAGTTCTGATTTTCTATACACCCAGCTGAGGAGAGAGTTTAGGTTAATTCAAATACAAGTATTTCATTTCAATTGTCACCTGCACTTCTAGGTTGATGGCAGCCCCATTTTCTTCTTAGTGATATTAGTGTGTATCAAGGGCTCTCAAAAGAAGACTTTTTAGTTAGGATTTAACAGTCTCAAAGTGCAATGGGCAATACTTCTGAGGATGACCATATAATAGAGAAAACCTTCATGATGACTGATAATTTCCAGTTACTTGTTTGGCTGCCATGTGGATAAGAGCAATGATGTAGGTTGGGACGAAAGCCAGCAGTCTTCTTGAGTTCAGTGCTTACCCTTTCACCTGTTACCTCCCATCTTGACCCCTCAGCTGGGACACGTTCTAGCCTTCTCCAGCAATGTGCTTTATAGCTTTTCTGTCAACTCCCTACTTGAGCAACACCAATCAACTATACCTGCTGTGGTCATTTTTCTTTCAGAATAAGCACATACTAATGAATGCCTAGATAGATGGATGGATGACTGTATTGACAGATAAATGAATAGATGAATGGGTGGATGAGTGGATGAGTGGACAGATGGATAGAGGCAATGTTGGACGGATGCATGCATGCATGTATGCATGAGATAATCTCTGTTACACTTTCTTCTGCTATAGAAGTCTTAATTCTCTCTGGGGCAATGGATAACTGACTCAATGTGGAGAGGATAACATGAAAGAAACATAAATAAGTTGTGTGACATGTATCAACATGTATGAAACATGTATAACATGTAGAAGGCTTTATTAAAACCTCTCTATTTTGTATTCCATTTTTTCTTGTAAATGTTTATTACTTCTTCAAGACAGTTTAATATAATCTGTCTTGTGTAAGGTCCTTCCAACCCCTAGCAATTGAATTAGTCTTTCTCTCCCATGGTAAAATCCATATATCTTTTATGTACTTAGAGTTGATGTTTGCACACTAATATTTTTCACATATTCTTCTAGGCTTTGAGTATCTTAAGGACTATGGCTTATGGAACTAGAGTTTTCAGGCTTTAGTTATAATAGCACAGGGTCACCTCATTAGTACAACTTTTCTGGGAGAATCTTTGTTCCACATGAGAACATATTTGTGGCACTTGAAATTCTTAGAAGCATGCTTTTATTTCCAAGTTATCATCATCCTGTTTTTTGATCACTGTATCCTGACTTGAATTTCAGCAGCTTTTTTGTCTCATGGTCATTATTTATAACAGATGCTGGAGAGGATTTTTGAGGTTTAATGAAGTGTGGAGTCATGATTCCTTGCATTTTTATAATAACTTTTATACTTCATTCTCTTCTTTTTTATGAGTTATGACTTTTTCTTCTTACTGTCAGTATACCTGTTCTTAGGACATCTCCCACTCTCAAGTTTCTTCAAATGTGTTATTTCAGTTTCAGAATCCAGAAAACTGAGGACCATTAGCAGTGTCACTAAATATGTAGGTGTTGGAGTGAGAGATAAAGAAATTTTCTGAAAAGTAAATTACACGACATTAAGGCTTGAAATTTTGCTCTTCTGGGACTTAAAAAAGAAAAAAATATATTCTTCAATTTCAAAATCTTGAATTCTTCAGATGAATGAAGCCTACAAATGGATATTGTGGACCTGGTGCTACAGTAAGAAAAGAAAACAAGAAAAAAGAAATAAATAAACATTCAAAATCAGCCCCCAAAATATCTGCTGAAACTTAGAAAAATTGTTATTCCTTGAAACTGAAAAGAGTAGATATAAACCTCTAAACTCATGTAATTTTTGAACCACATTGATTCAATTAATTTGCATCTATAATAGTAACTTCTGCTTGTGTGAGTGTGTGCTCACAAACAAGATATAATACAGTAACCTATGAATATGTAGGTCATTATTGTAGGTAGGTACGTGTGCAATAGGCATGCAAACTCATGCCTTCAAGTGTGAAGTATACATATGAAATGAAGCAAGCCTTCTGCTATTTTGCAGAGATGGGAGTTAGTGAGATGGAACAGAGGTTGGAAACGCTGGGGCAAGAAGCAAGCATGTAAGCCTAGAAATTCAGCAGCATCCTTGCCATGGATAACATTTTTTTTTTCCAATTCATTAAATATTATTGGAAATTATCTTTTTATATCAGAAGAGAAATTTGTTTCATGATCTGTTGAACAATTTTTATGAGACATTTAAGCTTATTCAATTTCCTTAATTCCTATGAAATTAATTCAAATTTTAAGGAGCAAAGTACTCACGTGTTTTAGTGTAGATGTTTCCATTACAAAGCAAAATCCCAGTTCATTGTTGACCAGCTACATTCTGGTTTTTACCACTCTTGGTACACAGTAATCACAAAGGATAATAAAAGTAGTTCATTGTTTGCAAAGCACTTTAAAAACATTAATTACTAAATTTTTGTCTCTGATTTTAAGTATATTGAATTTTCTTAATAGGAACTAATGTATGATGAGATTTTTTTCTAGAAATAATTGAATTATATTCTATAAAGAACGTACATAGATTTTTTTCATTACTATAATTGAGAATGAATCCACATAGGGTAGTTTAACTGTAAATGATTCATAATTTAAATATTACCGATTTTTCAGGACTTGATGTTTCATCTATATGATTTTATAATTGTCATTCATAATAAAGTAAAATACCTATGAAAATTAAAAGGACAACAATTATATTAGCAAACAAACTAATTGTCTATAATTTACTATAATATCTGAATAAATTTAAAAAGCAATCAGCAGGCATTGAATAGCAGCAGACGCCAATGAATAAAGTTATCTTTCAACTACCACTTACTACGAGGAAGAGGCATTTCTTACTTTCTGATTTTATGTGCATATAATTTTAGTAAAAGTTATTAAAAAACTTTGCTATATTATTACTTGTCAGTATGAGTCCTATTATATGTCTTTTTTTCCTCCTTTATTCTTTCATGACATACTGATGTTGTTTTATCAAATTTGTTATCTATTTGCATTGCTTCTATATTCTTAAGGCATTTTGTTGTATCTAGAGCCTTACTTTTTAGAGGATGGTCCATAAGTCAGCAGCATCAGCATATTCTGGAAATTTTTAGGTGTGCAGAATCTCAGGACCACTGGATCAGAATCTACTTTTCAACATGTTCTCTGGGTGATTCTAGTGCACACTAAAGGAGCACTATCAGTCCACATCACTCCATGTGCTTATTAGTGGGTTTTGTAATATGAACATTCACAATCGAACCTGGGAGCATTTGCAACTGAATTTTTTAATTGAAAGAAAAGAAATGTATTAAAATTATACTATGTGCTATCTGTTGATTTCTGCAAGTTTATATCCCTTAAAATGTCGTTTACACGAAATTACATGAAGGAACAAACCAAAGCTGGTGGGTTTGAACCACCATCCTTCTGGTTAGCAGTCAAATGCCTTAAGCACTACACTACCAGAGATCCTGTTAAGGACTTTTAGGACATCAGAATTATCATTCTAAGTGTCATGTGTACTACTCTGTAGAATATTCATTCAGGCACTGCAGTTGTGATAAAAGATGGCATGTTAGTTATCTAGAACTTCTATAAAAACAAGTACCACAAATGGGCAGCTATAACAAACAGAAATTTATTTTCTTACAGGTTAGGAGGCTACAAGTCTGAATTCAAGGTGCTGGTTCTAGAGGAAGGCTTTTTCTCTATATTGGCTCTGGAGAAATTCCTCTGTCTTTTTCTCAGCTTCTGTTCCTCAGTCTCTTGGTGATATTCATGTGGCCTGGCATCTAACTTCCTCATGTCTGCTTCCTTCTCTATGTCTAATCAGTTTGGTTTATAGCTCAGAGGTGATTGGTTTAAACCATACACTACACTGGTATGGTTTCATTACCACAATAAAGAAAAATATATTCCCAAATGATATTACATCCACAAGCATAGGAATTAGTATTTACAAAGCATATTTCATGGGGACAGTCAATCCATAACAGATGGGAAAAACAAAAATAACTAAGATACAGTCACTGCCCTCAGGCATGGACAGTGAGCAGGATATACACAAGTTTAAGAACACAAATAAATAGACTCAACTGCCTGAAAGCCTCATTATTTCCTCCTAGAACTGTGCCAGAGGAATGATGATCAATGTATGCCCCATGGAACAAAACAAATCTACCAATTGGAGAAGCCGATGTTAATTATCAGGTTAGCTATAGAGATATTTACTTTGGAGGCAGGAATGGAGTGGAAGTAATAATAATAAAAATAGAATGGAAAGTATTATAATATTACATAAGATTGTTATTTGTTGTTGTTGTTGTTAGGTGCCATTGAGTCATCTCTGACCCATAGTGACCCTATGTATAGCAGAACAAAACATTGATCAGTCCTGTGCCAACCTCACAATCCCTACTATACCCAAGCCCGTCAATGCAGCCACCATGTCACTCCATCTTGTTGAGGGTCTTCCCCTTTTTCATTGACTCTCAACTTTACCAAGCATGACATCCTTCTCTAGAGACTGGTCCCTTCTGAGAACATGACCAAAGTAGGTGAGATGAAATCTTGCCATTCTTGCTTCCAAGAAACATTCTGGTTGCACTTCTTCGAGGACAGATTTGTTAGTTCTTTTAGCAATCCATGGTACTTTCAGCATTTATCACCAACACCACAACTCAAAAGGATCAACTCTTCTTCGGTCTTTCTTATTCATTGTCCAGCTCTCACATGCACATGAGGCGATTGAAAATACCATGGCTTAGGTCAAGTGCATCTTAGCCTTCAAAGAGACATCTTTGCTCTTCAGCACTTGAAAGAGGTCTTT
The DNA here is from genome assembly GCF_000298275.1 of Orycteropus afer afer. Lineage (NCBI taxonomy): Eukaryota > Metazoa > Chordata > Mammalia > Tubulidentata > Orycteropodidae > Orycteropus > Orycteropus afer. Next base: position 1,992,736 of record NW_006921960.1, read on the forward strand.
TGTAATAGATTTGCCCAATGCAATACATCTCTTGATGTCTGGACTGCTGTTTTCATTGGCACTGATTGTAAAACCAAACAGTTATGAAGTCTTTGACATCAGTCTTTTCTCCATCTATTGTGATGCTGCTTAGTTGTCCAGTTTAATGTCCAATATAATATTCTAATTATTATTATTCCTAAGACATATGAAAAATGTTACTCTATTTGAAACTAGGTAATATTTCACGTTTAATTTTCTTAGGTTAAAGGATTCAGTTCATTTTTATTCTATAAGAATAAAATCTGCATTATTAAACCTGCTATAAAATATTACTTCCTCATGTCTTCATTCTCATCTTTCTAAACTCTGTCTTAGTTATGTTCTCTAGAGGAGGAAAGCTGGTGATTTATATTATATATTATATTATACTATATTGTACTATATTATATTATGTTATGTTATGCTATGTTATATTATGTTATATATTCTCACTTATCAACTATCTCATTATCCAACATTTTGCATTTATGACAGCATATTTCATTTGCTAACAACATACATCTGGCAATAATAAACACCATTAACCTGCAAAATAGGTAGCTAAGGCTTGAGGCAAGAGTAAAGCTGGATTTAATTGTTAAGGTTTTGTCACTGTGGTTGGACCGTGATTCCTTGTGGTTTGGCAGTTACGTAATGTTTTAATTTGTCAGGTATATAATCAGGTAGTCATACTCTGTTTTGTGATCTGATGTGATCATCCAGTATTTTTGCATAATGATGATTTTCACATAATGGCTTGGTCTTTGGACCCTAACCATATCAATAAGTGAAGCATGGGTGTGTATATATGTATGTAGGTATAAGATATTTCTATATATATACATACAAAAAGAGCCAAACTCATTGTCATCAAGTTGACTCCAACTCATACCTACCTCCATTGGATTTCCAAGACTGGTGAGTTTGAACCACTGACCTTTTGGTTAACAACCAAATGTCTTTATCACTACACAACCAGAGCTACATAT
>NW_006921960.1:1993845-1999231 GCF_000298275.1 Orycteropus afer afer
TATAATGGATCATGTAATGGTGGTGGCTGACAAATCCCAAATCCATAGGTCAGGCTACAGGCTGGAAACTTTGCTGGCTCACAGGATTGAGGGGGCAGGGAAATCCAAACTGTGCAGTTCAGGTGGCAGTAGAGAGACTTCTGCAGCCTTCTGTCCCAGAAACTAGAAGTCAGAAGATGAAGAGCATGCAGGGTTATGAGAGAGAGTGAACTTTGCCAGAATGTCTTTTTATATTCTGAAAGTAGCTCACATCACCAAGGAAATTTCACTTTCAAGTGATCAGCTGATCACATCAGATCACATCATGGAAGGCTGTTAAATTATATTACATTATAGAAGAAAAACCAGTCCAGTGACTGTCGAAAAACTGAGAATCATACTCTAGCCAAGTTGACACATAACATTAACCATCGCCACCACATATCTATTTTTCTAAACTGCAGCAAGGTTGAATACTTACTCACTCCACTTCCCAGACCCAGGATCCATCATGTTGCTTAGTTTGGTGCTTCTGTTCATGCTGTTCTGTTGTTTGAAATGCTCTGTTTTTGCCCAAGTACGTCCACCTAATCTTGAAGATGGTACAGACTTCACTTTTGCCAGAACGCTTCTTCATTCTTCCCAAGTGTAAATTAGATAAGCTTTCAGTATAGTAACTTTCAAATAGTGAGTCCCTTTCTTTAACTTCACCAAACTGTCATTCAGTTTGTGGCTTGAGTGCTACTGCACGTGCTACTGTGCAGTGAATTGCTTAATATGGTCCTTCCAGTCATATAGTCTTTGTAACTCTCATCAAATGACTAGGTAGAATGACACAAATGTAAGGTGACTGTGGCCCACCAAGCGGAATAGATAGCTCACTAATAATACAAATAAGTTGGGTGGTACTCTTGTAGGAGTTACACCATCCAAATAAGACATACGGAACCCACGCTTGGACAGTGGTCAGTTGTGCTATCCTGGTAGGCTTAAAATGAGCCATCCCAAAGGCAGAAAGGGGAGACCTGACTACCACCAGAAAGAAAAGATGAGTGCAAAGTGTATCCTTTGACCTAGGACTCCCTGTACTGGGACCCTCCTTGACCCAGGAGACAGAGAGAGAGCTGTTACACCTTGCTGAGAAAGCAAACCCTATCCCTATTCTCATTATGCTTGGCTCCTCAAATCCATAAGGTAGTTCCAGAAATAAAACTTCAGTCTTCTAGTAGAGTAGAAAAGAGGAGAATCATAAGGGGATTGGAAAGGGTATCTGGAGAGGTTAGAAATTTGATCAATCACCAGACATCATATATTTTCCAGTTTCTAGAATGTTTATTTCTTTATTCTGCTAAACTCTCTTTGTTTTTTCTTCTGTACTTATTTGTTTTCCAGTTTTTGTCATAATGCATTTGTGCCTATTTTTTGCTACAATTTTTAAATGGTTTTATAGAAAATTTCGATAAATGTTTAATCATAAATCTCCCTCTCATTAGTTCAAAATCAACTAGAAATGTTTGATGAAGACTATAACCCTAGAATCCATGAGATAATATTAAAATGTGGAAGAAAATAAAAAGTAGTTTTTAAATATTCTGTTAATTATTTTACTTGTCTTTAAAAATAGGAAACACAAATTTAAGGAGATGTAGTTGTAGTAAGAGTCAACACACACGGTGGGTAGGTGCAGAGGTTTATCTAAGGTGTGGAGGGTATGGCACGTACACTAGGCACCACTTGGAGGCTGCAACTGAGCAGCTTCTATTAACCCAGTATGGCCATAATTTTTTCCTCAAGCACAGTATATACAAAGAATTAAGACAGGAAGTTGTGGGGGAGGCAGGTAGAGGCGAACACCTGACCCCATGTGCAAGTACAAAAGGACATCAGATGAAGCATGGAATGGAATTCTTAGGCTCCACAAATATGAAAAGTGCTTGATGGAGTCATCCAACAAGAGATGGGGATGTATTTGTGTCAATGTGTTGCTGCTATCAAGGTCTATTCATCTTGAAACTGGGTGAAAGGAGTGTCATTTACAGATTGCTCTGGGTGCTTGTTATCCTTTCAGAGCCCAAGCAGAGAGAAATTTCAGTGCTTGCCATAGGTATTATTTTCTGAACCTACTCCTCCGGGGAGGGAGACACTCTACTATGTGCCCTGAGCTGGTCATACTTTCAATTTACCAATTAGTATATTATTTCATGTATCATTTACTGAAGATATTCCTATACATGTTTGTTTCAACTCCTTACTAGATTATTGATTTTTAAATTCTGTTTTGACTGTCTAGAATAGAATATGACACTGAGTAGATGCCCAGCTAATTATTATAAAGGAAAGGAGAGGGAACTCTCTACAGGAAACTACAGGTTTGACTTAATTCACAATTACAGCAGATCTTCTACGCATTAATCATATTTTCTCCTTTGTTGTTAGGCACCATTGCTAGATATTGACTCATAGTGAACCATGTATTGAAATGTTGTTACCCCTGTGCCATCCTCATAATAGTTGGTATGTTGGAGTCCATTGTTGCAGCCACTGTGTCAGTTGACCTTATTGAGGATCTTCCTCATTTTTGCTGACCCTCTACTTTACCAACCATGATGTCCTTCTTCAGGGATTGGTCCCTCCTGACAATGCTTTTGAAATCTTTGGCATCACATTTGCCTAATGCAATATGCTGTTTGAGTTTTAGGCTGCTGTTTCCATGGGCATGATTTTGGATCCAAGTAAAATGAAATCTTTGACAACTTCACTCTTTTATCTATTTATTACAATGTTGCTTATTGGTCCATTGGTCCATTTGTGAGATTTTTTATGTTCTTTATGTTGAGATGTAGTCCATACTGAAGGCTACAATTTTTGATCTTCATCAGGAAGTTCTTCAAGTCCTCTTCGCTTTCAGCAAGTAAGGTTGTGTCATCTGTGTATCACAGGTTGTTATTGAGTCTTCCTCCAGTACTGATGCTGTGTTCTCCTTTATATAGTTTCTCCTTCATCCAATTTCTCTGGCTATTTGCTCAACATACAAACTGAATAAATATAATGAAAGAGTATAACTCTGGCACACACCTTTTTCTGATTTAAAGCACATTGTATGCCCTTGTTGTATTCAAATGACTGCCTCTTAGTCACCTATAAACTTGAATTCAAGTTCAAGTTGAGAAAATTTAGGTTCTAAGATAACAAATAAGTTGCACAATCTTACATAGTTAAACTGAGTTTGGAATATAGGTTTGTATGATCCCCAAGCTCAGGCTGGTAACACAATACTACCTCATTTCACGAGTCAGAAAATAAACTCTCAATTCAACATAGTTATCTTCTCGCCAAACCTCAAGTCATCTAGCATATACAGAATGTCTCCATGTTGTCAAAATCACCTTGGGATTAACATTATTTGCCAGTCAGTTTATTTATGAACACATTTTTAATCACTCTGGCATACCAATATGATTTACTTTAATATAATAGTCCTGTAAAAACAAACTGTGTTCAACCCAAATTCCTTCTACCATGATTTAAACCCATTTCTGCTTCTTTTATTCTCAGGAGAGAAGAGAAATATCTGATAACCTTCTCTCTTTTAATAAGACTGCCACGCTGTTGAAAAGTCATAATTTACAGAGTCTCTTTACACAGTATCAAATATATATATATATATATATATATATATATTTGTTGTTGTTGTTGTTGTTTGCTGTTGAGTTGACCCCGACTCATAGTGACATATATATATATATATAAAACCAATGACTTATTATTTATGTATTCATTCTTTATTGGATTTATACAGTATCTTTCCCCGAAGTGCTCAATGTTCTCTGTGAGAACTTTTAAACAGCAAACATTATTTCAATCTAATGAGCCTAATTCTGTCTCTTATAGGGGAAGGAGAGCAGAACATCATAAATTTAGCCAGAAGGGCCTCACTAATCCTAAGCAAGCCAAGCCCAGTCTTTGAAGGCAAAGAACAATGACACTGGGAATAGGAACAGTGCTAGAGTAGAACCAGAGAAAAAGCTGTCCATTAAAAGGCATCCATATTAAAAAAAAAAAAAAGAGAGAGAGAGAGAGAGAATCACCTTTTCTTTCACATGAAACCTAACTGTTGTAGTGTCTATGGAACAGTATGCAAATCAGGAGGCCCCATGGTGGGAAGAAAAGACATGGATGGGAGAGAGAAGACTATAGAAACTGTTTCTTCAATAAAGAAAATAAGTAGGGAATGGAGGTAAAAGTGAAGTGTTGGCAATGCCAGTGACCTTCAGTGGGGAATGAGGAACAGGGAATTATGGTTGGTATTAGTCTTGCAGTTATTCCTGTCATGCTCCCTGATTTAAATACAGTTATCTATGGTCAATAGCAGAAACTACTTTAGAGTTGTTCTCTAGAACAATTTTTTTTTGTATAAACCTTGTGCCACAAAGACTAATTCTGTAAAGAAATTAACTAGATCATATGTAAAAGCTACAGTTTCCTAATGTAAGAAAATCCCAGTTGTGAAGTATTTCAATATCATGCCTATATGGTCTAAGTAGTAGTGTAGGCTGCCCAGAAACACAAGCATGGTAAGTTTTCTCCCTCTTTAGTCAATTTTTCAGACCATTAGAGGCTATTCCACAAGTTTCATGGATAGGTAAAGTAGATAGAAATTGTGGCAGTTAAGGTTATATGTCAAATTGACTTGGTCTGGTTTTCAGTTGCTGTGCAGCTGGTGATAGTTATTTACCATGATGAGATTGGAAATCAACTCCATGGTGGAATCCACTGGGAACAGCTGAGTAGCTACTTTAGGGATGTGGCCTGCTTTTCATACATAGGGAGAAGCTTTGAGAATGGCCTACAGCTTTTGGCACACTTGACCCCTGCATGTAGCTGAGTCATCGTTCAGCAGCCTGCCATGTTGTCTGCCGGTCTTTTGACTGTCAATGGACTTGAATCAATGGCCTGACATGTGGTTTGGTAATATCTAGTACTGTGCCTTTTTACTTGTTGATTTTCGGTTTGGCAGTCTCAGCAGCCAGCAGCTGCCTGAATGAAAAAAGCCTGCAGGTTCAGTGAGCCAGTAGCAAGAGGCAAAGTTGAAGCCCAAGGTCAAGGGGCTTTCACCCAGCCCCTAGAGCCTGGCTCTTCAAACTTGGGCTTCTAGACTCCAAAACTGTAAGAAAATAAACTCCTGTTTGTTAAAGCTGTCTCATTTGGGGTATCTTCTGTTACACCAGCACTAGATAACCAAAATAGAAGTTATCATCAAATTTAAGATCTTCAATCATTTATTTCTGTCCCTCTGTCATACCTGCTATAGCTACATTATATTAGTTTCTAAGTAGGTAGAGTTAAGGACAGAATGATGGGTGAATTTCCTGGTTATTCAATCTGTGAACTGATCCCATTAAAAACA
>NW_006921960.1:1999356-2012916 GCF_000298275.1 Orycteropus afer afer
CTTATTTTTATTGTGATTTGGGTAAAAGTTTACAGAGCAAATTCATTTTCCATACAGCAGTTCTTAAACATTTTGTTTCATGACATTGACTGCAATCCCCTCAATGTAACAGCTCTCTTTCTACCTCCTCCCTCTTGTCACCTCTTCCTTGAGTCCTTCTTTCTTATGCATTTCTGCCTCCTGAGCTATTTCCCTATACAAATATTGCCATTCTGTTTTCCCATGATTGATTATTCTAAGGAATATATTTACCTGGTATAAATGTTCACACTATATGCTATTTATTCTTTGACTGGAAGCCACAGGAGTGAGTTCAATTACAGGCTTGAAGGGTGACCAGGGGCCATAGTCTCGGGGATTTCAAAGACTCTATCAAACCAGTAATCCTGGTATTTTTATGATCTTGAGTTTTGTTCCACATTTTCCTCCCACTCTATCCAAGATCTCCTGCACTGATCCCTTTCCGAGTGGCTGACAGTAGTAGCTGGGCACTATCTAGTTCTTCTGGTCTCATGGTCATATAGGCTAAGGTTCACATAGTCCATTAGTCCCTTGGACTAATTGTTTCCATGTGTCTTTGATTTTCTTCTTCTTTGGTACACACAAGGAGAGACAAACTATTGCATCTAGAAGGCAACTTGCAAACTTTTAAGACCCCTGTTGCTATTCACTGAAGTGAGATGTAGAACAATGATTTTGTGTAGTATGAGTTTTATGTCCCCTGTGACCATGGTCCAGAGCCCACAGGTCCAACAACTCACTCCATCAGGGTGGTTGACTGTGGCTAAGAAGTTATAACTTTGCTCCCTGTTTCTACTATTTATATGGATATTCTTACAGCACATACAAATACATGTATAGAAATATCATCTGGGTATATTTCCTTTTGCCTACACATATATGATTATTTAGCGGGTCTACCTGTGTATTGAACTGTAGATTAATGTTTGTTATCACTAATAATTCAGCATTGCATATGTAAAAGACTTTGTGGTCTGTACCTCTTGTGCATTTCTCTTTGTCTTCTTTTTCCTTAGTGCTATTGTGTTGGTCACAGGATTTGGTATATTGCCTTTCCCTTCCCCTAAATCAATACTTATCTCTTACCTATCTAGCAATTTTCCCTCCCCTCACCTCCCATCCCTGGTATCCAAAAAAAGAATGTTTCCTTCCATATACGAACCCTTCCTTAACTTTTTAAAATAGTGGACTAATACAATATTTATCCTTCTGTGATTGACTTATTTCCCTCAGAATAGTGTCCTCTAATTTCATTCATGTTATGCTGTGTTTCCTAGATTCTACATGATTCTTCAGTGTTGCATACTATGCCATTGTGTGAATGTATGATAATTTGGGTATCTATTCATCTTTTGATGGGCAGTTAGATTGTTTCCATCTGTTTGATATTGTGAATAGTGCTGCAGTGAACATGGGTGTGCATATATCTGTTCATGTCCTGGTTCTCACTTCTTTTAGTAATGAGATTGCTGGATCAAATTATATTTCTATTTCCAACTTTTTAGGGAATCACCATACCAATTTCCACAGTGGTTCTATCATTTTATAGTCCCACCAGCAGTGTATGAGAGTCTCAATCTCTCCACATCCTCACCAGCATTTGTTATTTTCTTCATTGTGGAAATTTGCTATTAGTGCTGGGAGTAGTATGTTTCTAGAAATCTGTCCATTTTTTCTAGGTTTTCAAATTTAGTGGAGTACAGTTCTTTATTAAAAACAAAAAAACTCACTGCCATCGAGTTAATTCTGACTCATAGCAACCCCTCCTTGGGTTTCCGAGGTGATATGTCTATGGAAGTAGATTGCTCAATCTTCCTTCCAAGGAGTGGCTGGTGGGTTTGAACCACCAAACTTCTGGTTAGCAGTCAAATGCCCTAGACACTACACCACCAGAGCTCCCATAGTTCTTCACAGCATCCTGATGCTATCCTTTTTATGTCAGTAGGTTCTGTTGTGATGTTGCCCATTTCATTTCTTACTCATGTTATTTGCATCCCCTCCTTTTCCTTTGTTAAGTTTCCCAGTGGTTTGTTGATTTTATTAATATTTTCAAAGAACCAACTTCTAGTCTTTTTTTTCAATTGTCTTTCTATTTTCTGTTTCATTTATGTCTGCTCAAATCTTTATTTATTTTCTTCTGGTGACCGTAGGCTTTTTCTGGTGCTCTTTTTCTAATTAATGTGGATGTTGGTTTAAGGTGCTGATTTGGGCTCTTTCTTCTTTTTAGATGTGTGTATCTATTGCTATAAACTGCCCTCTAATCATTGCTTTTGCTGAGCCCCAAAGATTTTGTTATGTTGTGTTTTCATTATGCTTTAATTCAAGAAAGTTTTTGATTTCATATTTCATTTCTTCTATTACCAACTAGTTTTTAAGGAAAGTGTTATTTAGTTTCTATGTGTTTGCTCTTTTTCTGTCTTCAATTGTTGGTTTCTAATTTTTATAGCATTATGATCTGAGAAGGTGCTTTGCTGTGTTTCAATATTTTTAAATTTGTTGAGGCTTGCTTTGTGGGTTAACATGTGGTCTATCCTGGACAATGTTCCATGTATGCTAGAAAAGAAAGTAGTGTGCTGTTGTTGGATGGAGTGCTCTGTAGATGTCTATAAGGTCAAATTGGTTGATTGTATGTTTTAGTTTTTCTGTATCTTTGTTGAGTTTCTTTCCAGTTGTTCTATCTTTCATTTAAAGTGGTGTATTAGTCTCCTATTATTACTGTGGAGTTATCTATCTGTCTTTTTGATTCTGTTAAAGTCTGATTTATGCAATTTTGGGCTCTTTCATTGGGTGCATAGATATTTATTATGGTTGTGTCTTCTTGCTCAATTGATATTTTAATCATTATATAATGTGCTCTCTTGACTCTTATGCTGGTATTAATCTTAAAGTCTATTTTATCAGAAATAAATATTGCCACTCCTGCTCTTTTTTGATTGTCATTTGCTTGATATATCCTTTTCCAGTCTTTGATTTTTAGTTGGTACTTGTCTTTGTGTCTAAGGTGAGTCTCTGTAGACAGCATATTGAAAGGTCATGTTTTCTTACCCAGTCTGCAACTCTCTATCTCTCGAGTGGTACATTCAGTCTGTTTACATTCAGAGTAATTTTGTCAAATTTGAATTTGTTGCTGTCCTTTTGTTATATGTTTCTACCGAGTGTTGCTGATTTCTTGATCCCATATAATTTTCTGTGCTGAGCTCATTTTATTTATGAATTTTGTTATCATTTCTCTCATTGTTATTGTTTTAGTATTATATTTGTCCCTGTTTTTTTTTTTTTTTTTTAATGTAAAGGTTATTATTTTTCTTTGAGGTTACCCTGTGATTTATAATTTTCTTCCTAAGATTAGAACAGTTTGTTTTATCTCACCATTGTCTTGACTTCCTCACCATTTGGAAGTTCTGTACCTACACTATTTATTCCTTCCTTTTGGTTTGTAGTTGTCCTCATTTACTGATTGGTCTCTGGTTCCTTGTTTACAATCTTGTAAGCTTATTTTATTTTGGATACTGCTATAACTAGATTGGTTATGTCAACATGTGTGTTAATAGTTGGTTGTTGTCTGCTGTCATTGGTGCTCTGTCTGAAGGACTCCCTTTAGCATCTCTTATAAGGTTAAAACTCACTGCTGTCAAGTCGGATTCAACTCATAGCGACCGCTCCTTAGGTTTCCAAGGTGGTATCCCTGTGGAAGTAGATTGCCCAACTTTCCTTCCAAGAAGTGGCTGGTGGTTTTGAACTGCCAGTCTTCTGCTTAGCAGTCAAGTGCCTTGGGCACTATGCCACCAGAGCTCCCATCTTATAAAGTTAGTCTGGTTTTAACAAATTCCCTTAATTTCTGTTATTTTAAAATGACTTAATTTCACCATCACATTTGAGGGACAATTTTGGTAGGTCAATGGTGTAGTGCTTAAGGAATTTGACTGCTAACCAGAAGGCTGGTGATTCAAACCCAACAGCCACTCCTCAGAAGGAAGATTGGGAAATCTACTTCTGTAGAAATATTACCTTGGAAATCGAAGAGGGGTTGCTATGAGTTAGGTTCAACTCGACAGCAATGAGTGGTTTGGTTTTTGGTATGAAATTCTTGGTTGGAATTTTTTTTTTCTTTCAGGGTTATATATATATATATATATATATCATCCCATTGCCTTCTCACCTGCATGTTTTCTGCTGAGAAATCAAAGCTTAGTTTTATTGTTGCCCCTTGTAGGTAACTTTTCGTTTTTTGTCCTTGCTCCTTTTAGGTGTTTCTTTGTCTTTGGTTTTGGTGAGTTTGATTATGATGTGTCTTGGAGATTTTCTTTTGGGGTATATCCTGTTTGGAGTTCATTGAACTTCTTGAATGGATATATTCTTGTCTTTCATCTTATTAGGGAAATTCTCTTCTGATAAATCTTCAACAATTTTCTCTGTGGGTCTATTTGTTTCTTCCTGTTCTGGAATTCCTATTACATATAAGTTATACCTCTTGATGGTTTCCCACATTAATCTTAGGCTTTCTTCATTTTGTTTTGATCTTTTTTTCCGATTGATCCCTTAACAAAGTAATATTGAGGTACTGTCTGCAATTTCATTAATTTTGTCTTCCATTGATTTGATTCTACTTCTTTGCTCATTCAATGTGCTATCTATTTCTGAAATTTTAGTATTAGTCTTCTATATTTCTATTTATTGTTTTTGTATTGTTTCTAATTTTCATTTATTTTGTCAGTTTGTTCTTGTTTTGTTTTCCTAAGTTGTTTTAGAGTTTTGTCTATGTTTTCCTTAATTTTGTCTATGTTTTCCTCAATTTATTTGTCAATCCATTGAAAGTACCTAAAAATAATTCTTTTTAATTCTTTATCAGAGAGTTCCAATTCTGCTTCTTCCTAAGGGAAGTTTTCTGTTCCTGAATCCTGGTCTTTGTTTCTACTACTTTATCTTGTTTCTTTGTGTGGACTGGAATAGTGATTTGTCACTGAGACATTGTGCCATCAATTTATTCATATTTAATTGGTGATTGCATGTTGGTGTGATTCACCCAAAATTATGTTTATTTATTTTTGACATATCTGAGTAAGCAGAGTACTATGCTCCTCTATTCACTAGTTGGCAGCACACAGGCACTTAACACCTGTCTCCTGGTGGGTGTGATGGAGAATGAGTGTCTGCACATGTCTCTATTAGTTGTTTGTGAAAAGCAGTTAAGGGTGAGTTGGGCTGGTATTAGCTGCCATCTATCATTGGTCAGTTGGTGCAGAAGCAAGTGGTGGCCTTCACTCAGTGTGTGAGACTGCAGGAGTTGTGGGTATATGGGGCATTGTTGCTTTCTCCTATTAAATTAGACAAAAGAACAATGAAAAACCACCCAAAATAAAAACAAGAGTACAAAAAACACAAAATACATGAACAGGAACAATTGCAAAAAGAAAAAAAAAAAAGCAATAAATCAGAAGAAATATCTTTTAAACTATATTTTAAGAAGACAAAAGAAAGATAAAGAGAAAAAAAAAATCCCACAATATCTAGGGAGGAGTGAATAAGAGAAAAGAACAAGAGTAAAAGAATAATAAAGATAAAAAATGAGAAAGCTCTGTAGTTGTCAGCCTCCAGTGTGGTTGCCCGTGCTGAACTCAGCAAGTGGAGCCTATTCTTAGGTTACCGCTTAGATCGGAATGCCACTTGTAAACATTCAGAATGGCTGCACTGCTTGCAAATAATCAAAATGGCTGGGCTCAGTACAGCTGAAACTCCACAGCTCAGTTTGTCTCCTTATTTGTTTTTTTCCTTTCTAGTCATCAGCCACCAGTGCAGTTGTCCATGCAGTCCTTGGTGAGCAGGGCCAATTTTCAGGCTGCTCCTTGGATCTGAAGACGACTTATTAATATTCAATTTGGCCATGCTATCAGGATAGCCAAGTGTCTTCAGCTTCATTTGTTTCCTTATCCACTGTTTTCATTCAGGTTCTTCTACTAGTTGGTATTTAATCCAGTTTTTTATCCTTCCCTTCAAAACTCAAGGTTCTGAGATTATCTTCTGTATCTGGTGCAATTCATTTCTTGTTTCTTTGTTGAAGGGTTTCTATAGCTTGTCTGCCTATTCTGCCATTTGGCTGGAAGTCCATAATAAGAATGTTTTGACCAATAATCTTAGAGAGTGATATCAGGATCTGAAGGAATATTTTATAAAGCTAAATTGAGTAGGAATATGGAGTAGTACCTACAAGGAAATACTTGAATAATGTATAAAAGTCTAAAATCAGAGACACTTGGTATGTGTAAAAAAGAGAGACTGAAAATTGAGTCTTAACTCCAACTGAAATCTTGACATGAATCTGAAATCCATGTTGAATTTTCAAGTAACATTTCTAACAAGAGTTTTTATCTCCTGTATTTAACCTTTCATTATCCTTAATGACATACCTTACACCACTATCACTGAGTCAACTCTGGCTCATGGCGACCCTATAGGAGAAAGTAGAACTGTCCCTTAGGATTTCCAAGGTTGTGATTTTTACAGAAGTGGGCCACTTCATCTTTCTGCTGTGGAGAAACTGGTGCATTTGAACTGCCCACCAATTGACCAGCAGCTGAATGCTTTAACCATTATACCACCAGAGATCCTTATATACCTTCAAAGAAATATTTTTCGTCTGTAGTGAGGCAGATACAGGTTATGACAGCCTGTTTTTAGAGGGTTTTCTCTGTGTTCAAACAGATGAACAATGTGATGACCTCTGCTGAACAAATAATCTGAGAAGCTAGACTATATGAAGAAGGATGTGGTATCAGAATTGAAGGAAGCCTCACTAACAAGCTACCACATATGAACAACACAACCTTGCTTGCAGAAAGTATAAATAATTTGAAGCACATACTTATGAAGACCAAGACTAAAAATTTCAACAAGAAGAAAACAAAAATCCTCACAACTGGACCAATAAAAAATGTCATGATAAATGGAGAAAAGATTGACATTGTCAAGGATTTAATTTTACTTGGATCCACAATCAACAACAATGGAAGCAGCAGTAAGGAAATTAGACAACATATTGCACTGGACAGATCTGCAGAGAACGATATTTTAAAAGTGTTAAAAAGCAATGATGTCACTTTAAAGACTAAGGTGCACCTGACACAAGCTATGGTATTTTCAATAGCCTTGTATGCATGTGAAAGCTGAACAATGAATAGAGAGGAACAAATAAGAGGTGATGCATTAGAATTGTAGTGTTGGCAAAGAATACTGAAAATGCAATGAACTGCCAGAAGAATGAACAAATTTGCTTTGGAAAAAGTATAGACGGAATGTTCCTTAGAATTGAGAATGGCTTTTCATCTCACATACTTTGGCCACATTGTCAGAAGGGACCAGTCCCTGGAGAAGAATATCATGCTAGGTAAAATAGAGTGTCATCCAAAAAGCGGAAGACCCTCAACAAGGTGGATTGACACAGTGATTGCCACAGTGGGCCCAAACATAGCAAAGATTGTGAAGATGCCCCAGGATTCTGTTGTACATAAGGTAGATATATGAGGCAGCATTGACTGAAGAGCACCTAAGAACTGCAACAACAATCAATCATGTAATAGTACATATATGTTATCTACCAACTTCTGCAAGTCCCCATTTCAAGATAGCCTGCCTCTAACCCTCCTGATCATCTAGAAAACAATCACAATATTGCAGCTCTACCACCTTTTCTTCTTTGTATAAATCCTATTTGTGTGTTGTACCTTGGACTCCATGGTTTCATGTTCATGGATCATGTAGCTATCAGGTTACTGATTTGAGTGATCTTGAACCCTTAATAAAATTCTCAGTTTTACTCATAAACAGCATTTGGATTTATAATAATAGAAGAATCATGAGATATCCTTGGAAGGGTGGGTCAGCAATCAACCTCTTCCCCAAATAAATGTTAAACTAATATTTTTTAGAATATCAGTTTGACAGAATATTAAAGTATTAGCCTTTTTTAAGGAGCTCTGGTAGCATAGTGCCTAAGACACTTGACTGCTAACCAGAAGGCTGGTTGTTCAAACCCACCAGCCACTCCTCGGAAAGAAGATGGGGCAATCTACTTCCGTAGTGATACTACCTCAGAAACCCAAGGGAGGGTCACTATGAGTCGGGTCCGACTCGATGACACATAGCAACAACAACAGCCTTTTGTAGAACATCAAATTATTTTGTATGATTGCAGCTACTAAATGTTTCAGTATGGTTTGTTTCTGATTTTATATGTCTCTATAAAATGATACATATTACTCACCTCATTGACATTATAAGTGTTAAGAGATGAAGTTCTATAATCATAAATACTTGATTTTGATTCTAGGTGTTTTTATGTATTCATAGTATAATTTTAAAGCATTATCCAATCTCCTTAAGCTTCAGTCTGTTTTATATGGTTTTTGTGAGGATTAAATGAGATAATGCATATATGATGGTTAATACAATATATGAATATCTAGCAAGTACTCAATGGACATTAGCCATTATCAGCATCATTATTGCTATGCTGTTATAGATTCACACTTTTATGTCCTAGCCAATAAAGAGAAGATAGCCGCTCTTGACTTCTTACTAATGCCTACACTTTCTTCTATTGTTTAAGTGCTCTATTTTTTTTCACTTTGTGCTTTTAATACTTTATGTTTTTATAATGATTACTGTATATTTCTGTTCATTTATTACCTGACTCTCCCACTAGAATATAGCTACCAGGTGACAAGCCTGTACTGTTTGTCATTGTATCACCAGCACCAGCCATAATACAATAAAAATCTGGCAACTAAGTGAAACAGGGCTTGACATATAGTGCATCCTACATAAATATTTAAGTTGATAAATAAATATACAAAAAAAAGAAACCCGCCATGAATCCAAAGCATAGTTGAAAACAACTCTGCTTGAAATGTCCATGGTCGCTCTCTGTATGGAACGCATCCTATCCAGCAGGGACAGCTGAGTGACAGCTGCTTTATTACTGATTGAAAACTGGTTAATGAATTATGACTGCTTAATAGAGAAGTAAGTAAATTTGAAAAGGGCTATGTTGATCAGCAGAGTGATTTAAATGTTAGAAAATAGGATTTAGGATGAGAGGCTAAGGGAATTGGGGTTATTTAGACTGGAGAAAAGTATGGGAGGATGTTATATAGTAGAGAGTGGCCAGCTGTTCTCTATTTTCAAAGACTAATATGTATAATGAAATTTAGGAGGTAATGTGTTAAAGCAAGTCACCGAGGGACTGAGGTTTCTTGAAACATACATTTATGTTATGACTTAGGGAAAACTGAACTCTCAAATTTAAATTATACTAGAGAATTAAGATTGAAAAATCACAACAGAAATAGCTATCCTAAAGTATTTGAGAATACATATGTGAGTTTAATTTCAGGCTAATATTAGTCAAAACACAAAGTACACAAGCAAATCTAAATATTTTAATTGTATGTACAGTTCTCACATTCATTTTACACTCATTATTTACAAGATAATTGTTTAAATTCAGAAAGTTTTGATACAGATATGATTTATCCCAGCCCACCCCCCCCAAAAGAAAAAGTAATCCAGAACTTTATGGATCAAAGAAACAAACAAAATAATTTATAGAATAAAGTCTGACATAATTTTGAATAGATAATGAAAGTACCAGGATTTGATTATTTGGGATAATCATTTTACTTTCACCTCACTTTTAGTAATTTACAAATTACACCTTCAAAATGTATCATTTTGTGAATTTGCTCTGTAAACTTTAATCCAAATTAAAATTAAAATATAAAAAAATGTATCATTTTGTGAATAAGTAGAAAGATTTTGCAACTTAAAAATAATCTTCAGATGGTTATTTCTGAAGGTATGTTGTTGTTGTTAGGTGCTATCGAGTCAGTTCTGACTCAGCGACCCTACGTGCAACAGAATGAAACACTGCACCATCCTCACAATGTTTGCTACGCTTGAGTCCATTGTTGCAGCCACTGTGTCAATCCATCTAGTTGAGAATCTGCCCCTTTTCATTGACTCTCTACTTTACCAAACTTGATATTCTTCTCCAGGCACTGGTCACTCTGATAATACGGCCAAAGTACAAGAAATGAAGCCTCACCATTCTTACTTCTAAGGAACATTCTGGCTGTACTTCTTTCAAGACAGATTTCTTTGTTTCTGGTAGGTCACAGTAGTTTCAGTATTTTTCACCAAGAATACAATTCAAATGAATCAATTTTTCTGCAGTCTTACTTATTCATTGTCTAGCTTTCACATGCACATGACACAATTGAAAATACCGTAACTTGGGTTAGGCCCACCTTAGTCTTCAAAGTGACATATTTGCTCTATTTAACACATACAGTACCTCCTTGTTCCATTTTGATCTAAGTAAAAGTTCCTCATGAGCACAATTAAGTGTTCTGGAATTCCAACCTTTTAAAATATATTTAATGAATACTTTAAAATTGAGTATACCACAAAACACGGGAAGTATACTCTAATTTTACTCAAAGGATGGATGTTCGGGTTAGCCATTTTCTGCACAGGACTTTCTTCTCTCAAAACACTAATGGTTTAGATTTTCCTCTATAATTAAATCACATTTTGTTAGATCCTTTCTGAAAATAATTACTCCCATAGACTAAGTACTTATTGGATACCATTCAAACCAAAAGAAATTCACTAACATTGCATACATTCCAACTCATGTTGTTTGTTGTTGTTGTTATTTGCCTTCGAGTCGGCCCCGACTTCACTATGAAAGTAGGATTGCCCAACCTTCCTTCCGAGGAGTGGCTGGTGGGTTTGAACCGCCAGCCTTCTGGTTAGCAGTCAAGTTCCTTAGGCACTATGCTACCAGAGCTCCTATTCCAACTCATAGTGACCCACATTGGGTTTCTAAGGCTGCTATGAGTCAGGTCCGACTAGACGGCACATAACAATAACAACAACAACAAGTATTTACAGAAACAAACTGCCTCATCTTTCTTCCTCAGTCCAGCTAGGGGTTTGACACACTGACCTTTTGGTTAGCAGCCAAATACCTTAACCACTGCACTACCAGAGCCCGTATTGGATAACACTATATATGTATTATTTCTCTAGATAGTCTTTAACATAAGCACTATTGTGATTATTATCTAAGTAAAGAAACTTACTCAAGATGACACCAGTAGTAGGTGGCATTGTTAGAATTCTGTCCAAAGATTTAGGACTTAGAAGAAGTATTTACCAGTTGTAAATATGTGCATTAAAAGTAATTGACTACATTCAAGAGTAACAGCAATCTAAAAAAATTTGAATACTTATAAACCAGAGATTCCAATTCCAAACATATATTTACAGAGATGGTCTAATATAGTGGTTTGGACTGTGTGGTTCGGAATTACATGGATTGAGTTCAATTATTGGTTCAAAAAGCTTACCATCTCTCTAAACTAGCTTCACTTTCCCTCTCTGTTACATGGTTTTGATAAGAGTAATACCTACTTTCTAAAGAGTTGTGAGGAGCTCTGGTAGCATAGTGCCTAAAGCACTTGATTGCTAACCAGAAGGCTGGCAGTTCAAACCCACCTGCCACTCCTCGGAAGGAAGATGGGACAATCTACTTCCGTAGTGATACTGCCTCGGAAACCCAAGGAGGGGTCACTATGAGTCGAGTCCGACTCGATGACACATAACAACAACAAAGAGTTGTGAGAATAAAGTGAAATTTGAACATAAAACACATATCACAGTGCCAGGATATAGTAGATGCTCAATAATTATTAGTAGAGATGCTAAACTGCACATCTTAACAATTATAGAAAGCTTAATCTTTATACAGCAAAATAATGAAATTCTGAGTTTAAACTTAGTAATGTAAAATGTTCCCTTAAAATATTATTTGACTAATTTTTTTTGTCATTTTCATCCTTTCATTCCAATTTTGTTGTTTGAATGAAAGATGGTGAATGGTGGCAGAGTCATGGATCTCTTTCACAAGAATATTAATGTGCTGTGTTAGCTCTCTTTTTGGACATTGCTCTTTAATAATACATGTACAGAATAGCATATTTTTTAAATTAAGTTTTTTATATTTCAAATATAATATGATAAAATGCAAATGAAATATTGTCAGTATTCCAAGGTGTTATGTTTCATACTTTCAGATTAATTGGAAAAATGCTATTTTTCCTCTTCACAGTTGCCTAAGCAGTTTTAACAGATACATGAGCACCATCTGTTGGCAAAAAAATAAATAATAATTTCTTTCTTTTTCTTTTCATTATTGTTACTTCTTAACTATTATATTGCATATTCTCATTCTGAAATTGACCAAACTGAAAATAAGATTGAAGCAGTTGCATTGTACACTTAAACGTAAACAGACAAAAAAACAACACTTCACCCTGAAAGGAATGAACAATTTATTTAATTTCTCCTGTGGAATTAAAGATCAACAGTAAAATCTCAGTATAATAACATGGTTTAAAGATTTTGAAACCTCTTATATAATATGCACCTATCCAAGAATGCCAGAGTCATGTAAGAGCACTAACTCTGAGGGCAGGGTCATGTGTGCCTGGGTCTTATTGCAAAATTAACTGCAATATATCCAGTGTTACAAGAGGATCCCCAATTAACTATTGATGTTCTCTGATCCAGACTTATTCAGCTATGAGGCTGGTTTCAAGCCCTCTGCCTTTCATCATGTAGTATGCATTTAGAATAATGGATATTATTAAACTATATCTGTGCTGACTTTTAGAATTATGGTAGGAGAAATTAAATATTTTGCTCTGTTCAATCATTCAAGGATAAAGTCACTTTTTTTTTTTTTTTCTTCAATTTGATCTTCATATGTCAGATGATTCTTTGTCTTTTGGTTTTACTCCAATCCTATGGAACACTTGGCTGTTACCATACCCCTGACTATTTAATTTTAAAAAATCAATATACAAAAATGCCCCACAAATCCTAACTCTATACTCATTCTACTTATAAAAGGCTGAGTTGTACCAATTTAGTAAGGGTCCCTGGTTAATATTTTTTTGAGAGGCAATAAAATTAGAAAAAGAAAACAATTTTAAAACCTGTAACACAACTCTTACTGATTTACATTTATTTCATCTAATGAAAATTGAAGACATTTTGTTCACTGGAAGCAATTTAAAACTTCATATTTATTATTTTTAAATGTTAAAAGATTATAGATAGTCAGTGAAGGCAAACACGGGTATATGGGTGGATAGATGTGTTGTTGTTAAGTGCCGTCGAGTCTTTTCTGACTCATAGCGACCCCATGCACAGCATAATGAAACACTGCCCGATCCCGCGCCAACCCCACAATCCCCGCTATACTTGAGCTCATCATCGCAGCCACCATATCAATCCATCTCGTTGAAGGCCTCCCCCTCTTTCGTTGACCCTCCACAATACCAAGCATGACATCCTTCTCCAGGAAATGGTCCCTCCTTACAACATGACCAAAATAGGTGAGACGAAGTCTGGCCATTCTTGCTTCCAAGGAGCATTCTGGCTGCACTTCCTCCAGGACAGATCTGTTAGTTCTGT
>NW_006921960.1:2014551-2031746 GCF_000298275.1 Orycteropus afer afer
ACTTGTATTAATTGTCTTAACTTCAAGTTGAATTTGCATATGAGCAGTTGATGGTCTGTTCCACAATCAGCTCCTGGCCTGGTTTTGGCTGAAGATACTGAGCTTTTCCACCGCCTCTTGCCACAGATGTAGTCAATCTCCTCTTGCTCCAGCTTTGTGTCTTGGATCATCTCCATCTCACCCCTGGATTTGGGATAGCAGCTGTCATCTGATCTGCTGATCGAGGTTCATCAAACCCCGAGAGTTGGGAGGATCCGCCAGCCCTATTCACGGACCCGCGACTCACCAGCCTGCTAGCCTCTACCACTAGTACATGAGACGAACCCTTGGGTGTCTGTGAGTTCTGTGAGGCATTACAGTGAAATATAGAACCCTAAGACAATGCAGGGACACCAGAGTAGCAGGCCGGAAGAGCAGGGAAGGGGATAAAAAAAGGATAGATGTGTGGACAGGCTGAAATATTACATATGTCTGTGAAGTGGAGAGTGCACCCAAGAACATGTATTGGTTTGGCAGACAGTGGTCCTATAACTTTATGTGTATTATCTGAATTCCCAGGTGTATAATGGAGCTGACAAGGGGCAAGGTTACAGTCACTGCTTGGTCACAGCCAGCTACCCAGAGCGACCGAGTAGTTGATCCTGCGGGCTTGGGACCGTAGTCGCGGAGGACACCAAGCTCAATTGGCATAACATACTACACAAAACATTGTTCTACCTCCTACTGTGGCAAGTAACGACTGGGAGCTTAAAAGCTTGCAAGGTGCCATCTAGATGCAACGATGGGTCTCTCCTCATCCAGAGCAAAGAAGAATGAAGAAAACCAAAACTTCATGGAAACAATTAGTCCTAGCGACTGGTACACCACCCAATCTGCAGCCTATATGACTATGAGACCAGAAGAATTAATGGTGCCTGGCTACTACTGTCAACCACTTGGAAGAGGATATATGTAGGAGATCCTGGATAGACAGGGAGAACAATGTGGAACAAAACTCAAAATCACTTGGAAAAAAAAAGGGGGGGGCAGGTTTGCTGGCCCGATAGAGCCTGGTGGAACCACTGAGACTATGGCCTCTAGATGCCCTTTGGGTCTGGAATTGAACACATGCCTGTGGCTTCCAGCCAAATAATAGACAAGCATATGAGTTGAACATTTACCTGAGGTAGATACACTCCTTGGAGAGAACAAGCATGGGAGAAAGAAGGGCTGCTTATGCACAGGGAAACAGCTCAAGGGACAGGAGTGCATGGAGGGATGGACACAAGGAACAGGTAACTATAGGGAGGAAGTATGAGGGGAGATGTTGCATTGTGGTAAATTGTGGTCAATGTCATGAGACAAAATGTATGTGGACTGCTGTATGAAAAGTGTATTTGCTCTGTAAATTTTCACCCGAATCACAATAAAAATAAAAAATATATATATTATAGATATTAAGCATGTGAACCCTCATTTAAAGTAGTTCCAAATTTTCCCAAACCTAGGAATTTATTTATTTATTTTTAAGCAAAAATTTTTTGTATATAAAACTTGGTTTCACACATAAAGTGGCATATCTTTATAGCTTCCATTGCACCAAGTATTGAAGATAAGAAAGATAAAAAAGAAACATTTGATTCTGAAAAGACTACAAACAGCCAAGTACAGTACTTTGTTGTTGTTGTTGTTAGGTGCCGTCAAGTCAGCTCCAACTCAGAGACCCTATGCACAGCAGAATGAAATACCGCCTAGCCATGTGTCATCTTCACAATCCTTGCTATATTTGAGTCCATAATTGTGGCCACTGTGTCAATACATCTTGTCGAGGGTCATTCCATTTTTCACTGACCCTCTCTTTTATCAAGCATGATATCCTCCTCCAGGGAATGATCCCTTCTGACAACATGACCAAAGTAGGTGAGATGAAGGCCATTCTCACTTCTAAAGAGCACTTCAGCTGCTGTTCCTCCAAAACAGATTTGTCATTCTCCTGGCAGTCCAAGGTATTTTCAGTATTCTTCATCAATATCACAATTCAAAGGCATCAACTCTTCTTTGGTCTTCCTCATTCATTGTTCAGCTTTCACATGCATATAAAGCAATTGAAAGTACCACAGCTTGAGTTAGGTGCATCTTCATCTTCCAAGTGACATCTTTGCCTTTAAGGCTTTAAAGAGGTCTTTTTCAGCAAATTTGCTGAGTGCAATACTATGTCAGATTTCTTGACTGCTGCTTCCATCGGTGTTGATTGTGGATCCAAGTAAAACGTAATCCTTGACAAGATAATCTTTTCTCCATTTATTGTGATGTTGCTTATTGGTTCAGTCATGAGAATTTTTGTTTTCTTTCTGTTGAGGTATAATGCATACTGCAAACTATAGTCTTTAATCTTCATTAGTAAGTGCTTCAAGTCATCTTCACTTTCAGCAAGGAAAGTTGTGTCATCTGAATATCACAAGTTGTTAAAGAGTCTTCCTCCAATCCTGATGCACGTTCTTCCTTGTATAGTCCAACTTATTGGATGATTTGCTCAGTATACAGATTATATAAGTATGGTGAAATGATACAACCCTGACACACACCCTTCCTGGTTTTAAACCAAGCAGTATCCTCTTTTTCTATTTGAACAACAGCCTCTTGGTCTATATACAAATTCTTCATGTGAACAATTAATCGTTCTGGAGTTCCCATTCTCTGAAATATTATCCATATAATTTGTTATGATCCACAAAGTTGAATGCCTCCATATGGTCAATAAAATACAGGTAAACATCTTTGTAGCATTCTTTGCTTTCAGCCAAGATCTGTCTGACATCATCAATGATGTCCCTCATTCCATGTCTTTTTCTGAATCCATCTTCACTTTCTGGAAGTTCTCTGTCAATATATGCTGCAACCATTTTTGAATTATCTTCAGCAAATGTTTACTTGCATGCAATATTAATGATATGGTTCAATAATTTCATTCCATTGGACCACCTTTCTTTAGAAAGGGTACAGATATGGATCCTTTCCAGTCAGTTGGCCAGGTAGCTGTCTTCTACATTTCTTGCTGTAAAAAGGTAAGTAACTACAGCACTACATCCATTTGTTGAAACATCTCAGTGGGTATTCTGTCAATTCCTGGTGTCTTATTTTTCACCAGTTCCTTAGGGCAATATTGAACTCTTCTTTCAATACCATTGGTGCTTGATCATATGCCAACTCTTGAAATAGTTGCAATTGATGAATTCTTTTTGATCCTGTGACTCTGTCATTCCTTCCATCTTATTGATGTTTCCCACATAATTTAATATTTTGCCCATAGAATCTTGCAGTATTGCAACTCAAGGCTTGAATTTTTTCTTTAATTCTTTCAGCTTGAGAAATGCTGAGTGTGTTCTTCCCTTTTGGTTTTCTAACTCCAGGTCTTTGCATATTTCATTATAATAATTGACTTCTTTTCCTCAAATTGCGTTTTGAAATCTTCGGTTCAGCTCTTTTATGCTATCATTTATTCCATCCACTTTAGCTACTCTTCATTCTAGAGCAAGTTTTGGAGTCTCTTCTGACATCCATTTTGGTCTTTTCTTCTTCTCCTTTCTTTCTAGTGGCCTTTTGCTTTCTTCATGTATGATGTTCTTGATGTCATTCCACAACTTATCTGGTCTTCAGTCTTTGAATCATGACCCCATGGAGGTCTTAAATATCTCCAAACTGAAGGTAGAACAAGTATAGTGCAATTAAAATATAGAGAAGGCCCCTTCTTCACTGTCTTACTCACATCCCTTTGTAAAAGGACAGTAGCACACTCACCAGTACTTCTTCTCCAGAGAAAGAAGCATGTAGGCTTAAAATATGGCTCTGGTTCTTCTTTTCTTTTCACTGAGCCCAGTGCTGGTGAAGAATACTGTTGCAGGAGCCAAAGAGGCTAAGGACACTTTCTGCCATGGAAAATGAAAAAGATGGGAAGATGTGAGGAGTCTCACACCAGCATTCCTTAGCTTGGCTCGAGGGACTTGCCAGGGAATCAAACCAAAGGCTGATGTCTGTAACTGAGTTCAAATGATTGTCATGGCTGGCTGGCAAAAGTGACCAGCTGGATCCTAACCTTGGAATTTGTACACTCATTTTTATTGAGAAGGGGCATGTGTCAGAAAATTAAATCTTTTCTAGTTTTATCATAATGTGAAGAGAAAACGTTTTCAAAATTTTCTGGTGAAATAAGAGATAGTTCAACTTATTATTCCTCATGCTGAGTTTATACAAAATATGACATAATGACTTATTAATAGAATTGTACAAATTAAAATAAGTAACAGTTCATAACATTTAAGCAGGGTGTATTCATAAGTAAAAGTAATATTTTGATTAAAAGATGCTTCATATGATAATCATAATAGCCTGTCTTAGTTAGAATTTACCAGGAAACATGCTGAGATAGAGATTTACTTGCAACAAGTTTATTGGCAAGTGCTCTTGGTACCAAAACTTGTGAGAAAAGTGACTATGATCCATGGTTTTATGTGTCAAACTGACTAGGCCAATTATTTGGTTATATATTTATTTAGGTGTTGCTGTGAAAATTAGCATTTATAATCAGTTGACTTTAAGTAAGAAGGTTTATAATCAGTTGACTTTAAGTAAGGAGATTAGCTTTGATAATGTGGGTGGGCCAATGAGTTGGCAGATTTTAAGAGTAAAAATAAGTTTCCCAGAGAAGAAATTCTGCCTTAAGACTGCATCATCAAATCCTGTCCAAATGTGCAAACTGCTGTCCTGTGTTATATAATTTGGGCTGCCAGCTCCTACAATTCCATGAGCCAATTCTTTAATATAAATTGCTCTCTCTCTCTCTCTCTTCATATATATATTCTTATATATATAAGAAAAACCTAACTCACTGTCATTGAGTCAATTCTGACTCATAATGATCCCCTTTGGGTTTCTGAGATGGTAAATCTTTATGGAAGTTGATTCCCCAGTCTTTCTTCTACAGAGTGGTTTGTGGGTTTGAAACACCAATCTTCTGGCTAGCAGTTAAGTGGCTTAGGCACTACACCACTAGAGTTCCATATATATGTATGTGTGTATATGTATGTATGTGTATATATATATAATATATATATATATGTATACACACACACACACACACAATATATATGCATATATCCCCTGCCACTTAGTTGATTGTGACTCATAGCAACACTATCACACATAGTTGAACTTCCTCATAGCGTTTCCAAATATGTAAATCTATAAGGAAGCAGACTGTCTCATCTTTCTCCTGTTATTGTTGTTGTTATGTGCCATCGAGTCTGACCTGACTCATAGTGACCCCTCCTTGGGTTTCTGAGGTGGTATCACTACAGAACTAACCACTACTTCCGTAGTTATACTGCCTTGGAAACCCAAGGAGGGGTCTCTATGAGTCGGGTCCTACTCAACGGCACGTAACAACAACACAACATCACTACAGAAGTAGATTGCCCAACCTTCCTTTCAAGGAGTGGCTGGTGTATTTGAACCACCAGCCTTCTGGTTAGCAGTCAAGTGCCTTAGGCACTATACTACCAAAGCTCCTATCTTTCTCTTACAGAGCAGCTTTTGGGTTTGGACTGCTGACATTCTAGTTAGCAACCCAGTGTGTGTGTGTGTGTGTGTGTGTGTGTGTGTGTTTCCTTGGTTGTGTGTCTCTAGAGATCCTGACTGTTACAATGAGAAGCAGGAATATGCCGATGGAGGGGTTGAAGTGTGATGTATTTGCAACAGAAATCTAGCCAATCTGTGGAGAGTTCTGGAGATGCTAGGGTTCCTTAGTGATGTCTCAGATTTAAGTAAGAGTCCTGAAACTTTGTACCTTCCTATTGATCAGTCATGGGATGTAGAACATCCCCAGGGAGAGGACATAACCTTAGGCAAGGCATTTCCTTTTGAGCATATGCAATTCTCTAGATTTATCAGTTATGGATACTTTAGGCATCTAGGGAATGAATGCTTCAATCCTGAATAGGCAATCTGGGTGGCATGCATCAATATCCACTAGAATGCTGAAGTTAGATAAGGGATAATTTCCCTTTGTTTGTATTTTGAGACCTAATTTTATCTTTTTTCACCTAAACTCACCCAGTCTATCCTTTAAATTTAAATCCCATTTAATGCAGAAATTCTTAAGACAATTGAGCTTCTAACATAATGCAATGCACTGCTGTGGAGTCAGATCTCATAACAACCCCTCCTTGGGTTTCCAAGGAGGTATCACTATTGAAGTAGATTGCTCAACCTTCCTTCCAAGGAGTGGCTGGTGGGTTTGAACCACCAGTCTCTGATTAGCAGTCAAATAAATGCCTTAGGCACTATGCCACCAGAGCTCCCATTGAGCTTGTCTCACTCACTCTCACTGCCATTGAATTGGATCCGACTCAGAGTGACCCCTCCTTGGGTTTCTGAGGCAGTATCACTACAGAAGTAAATTGCCCAACCTTCCTTCTGAGGAGTGGCTGGTGGGTTTGAAATTCCCATGCCTACAATAGAACATTCAGGGAACTTTTTGAATGGGAGAAAATATTCTGTGACAATTTCTCAACTCCACTTTTTAGCAAAGTGATTACCAAACTATGCTAAGGTGTATTCCAAACTAAGTCACACCAAGCACCTCAAGAAAATCTTAGTAGTGCCATGAGATATTTTTAAATTTCTAGGAAAACAGAAATATTCAGCATCTGTCAGATAGCAGGTGAACTGCTACCTCAAGATAGTTCACTATTTTAACATTGTTGTTGTGTTGTTGTTGTTGTTTGCCATCGAGTCGATTAGATAGTACTATATCCCTTTATAATTTATAAAGCTGACTTTTATGTGGTTGCTGGTGAAAAACAACCACTGGGCAAAAATTAGTGAAGAACAAGAAATGAGAGTCACAAGATGCAATCTGAGACTAAAGCTTGAGAAGTTTTCCAGTACCCAACAGGTGTACATATCCAATTAATATGTAATTGTGATTATGTAATAATAAATAAAAGCAAATAATTGTATTGAAGGCAAGACACAATTTAACCTGGGGTTAAGCAGAATCCATAAAGTGAAACTATGCTCTCCTGGAGAGTTATAAGCATTGAAGCAACATTTATATAGTTAGACCAGGAACTAAAAACATGATGTTATTGAATATCTAGTAATTTTTAAAAGTCCAAGGCAGGTGAACAAAAGCAAGAGCTACACAGTGACTGGTGAACACAAAAATGAAGATTTATATGATTAGTTAAAAATACTAAATTGCAAACATACACACTTTTCTTATGATTACATAGTGGTCACAAGACAATCACAGGACATACTCTTCTGGGAACATGCTATTAAAATTGCTTTCTCAAGTATGTGTTTTCCCAAGGGTATATTGTACAGAAGAGTTTTTTATAATACTGTGCATCAAGACCTTCCAGACCCTCTGAGGATAAGCTATCCACATCCTGCCTCCGTTTGACCATGGGAGAAATATCCTCTGGGAACTGTCGCTGACATTCTATATCACACAGAAAAACATTTCCTTTAGGGTGTATTGATAAGCACAGTAGAGAAAAACTGACGTTAGAAAAAGTAACTTAAAAATTCAGCATGGATTCCAGACTCATGTCAAGACTTAAGATGGACTTAAGGCTTCATTTTCAGGCTGCTCTATTTACACACACCAAGTCCTCAGATTTTAAACTCTCATACACTCTCTTTTAAAAAGATATCTATATTCCACATGATATCCTCTTCATGTATTATTGGCTAGAAGTTACCCAAATATAAAATGAACAACTCATCCTGGTTTTCCTGGAAACTTACCAGTTTTACCACAGAAAATCCCACATCACAGGAAACCTCTCACTCCCAGGCAAACCAAGGCCATTGGGTACTGCAAAACGTTTAGTACATGGCTACAGCTACCTTTAAGAGAAGCTAGAACATGTACCTTTTAACATGTATAAATAAGAAATTCATAAAGCCCTTTTTTTTTTTTTTTTTTTTACCAAAGTTGAATGATTGAATTTAACTGAGTTCTTGCTGAATTAAACTGTTCTTACTTATCTACCTGTCTGGGAATCTGTTTGCTCAGGCTGAAAGTGCATTCTCCACAGAAGCTCTTATTATCTGACTATATTAATTTCTAGAAACCATAAAATATAAGAAGTAATTTTCTTCTATATTCAAGCCAAGAAATAAAAGAAATACACTCTAAGGAAGGGAATCTTGACACAGGTGTCTTTTGTGTAAAGTGTGTCAAAGGAATATTTCTTCATGACAATGATGTGATAAAGAGACTAGAAAGGATTTGGAGGCAACCTTATCTAAAGTTTCCCAGACATCTTAAGTTTTTGATTGAAAACTGTTTAGGGGAAATGAGATTCTGGCACTAACAGGAGTCTTCACTCACTCCTGAGACATGTGTTTAAAGCTGTGCAAACATCCATCTGTGATGTTTTATGCTCTCGCTTGAAAGCTGTGTGAATGATAACATCTGTAATTAGTTCCTAAAATCAATCACTGTGATTTTTTACATCTAATCATACAATAGAAGCTTATTTCCCACCTTTAACCCATCTTTCTTATGACCTCAACCAAAGACTAACCAATCAAATAACTATATTATAAGTTGGACCATATCTGCTTTAGGAGCTCTGGTGCCACAGTGCCTAATGCCTTTGACTGCTAACTAGAAGGCTGGTAGTTCAAACCCACGTGAGACTCCTCGGAAGGAAGGTTGGGCAATCTACTTCCCTAGTGATAATGCCTCGGAAACCCAAAGAAGGGTCTCTATGAGTCGGCTCCAACTCAACAGCAGTAAGCTATCTGCCTTAACTGTAAGTTGTTAGTTGGAGTCATCTGTTATCATTTATGTGGACTGGTGTCTTCCAGTATCAGATGCATTTTTTTCTGAATAAATCCTCTAAATTTGTTTCTACAGACTGAATGAGTTTTCCCTCTGTAAAAATTTTCAGGCTTGTCCAGGATTCCAAAAGCTGCCTCTACACAGTGGAGCTGAGGATTGTGGACCAGCAACCTGGAAGCAAATTGAAAGCTTTTTGTGCTTTCCTTCCATTTCCCAGAGGCCTTGGACTCCCCCATTTGGAGGTAAGTCCATCTTGGAAAGAACCTCCATGCTGTTTAGAGGGTTTTCTGAGGAATTATTTGGTTTCTGCTTTCTTTTTTTCTATTTATTACTTGAACATTGTGTTGCAGATTTATAAGTTGTT
This sequence comes from Orycteropus afer afer, assembly GCF_000298275.1. Lineage (NCBI taxonomy): Eukaryota > Metazoa > Chordata > Mammalia > Tubulidentata > Orycteropodidae > Orycteropus > Orycteropus afer. The sequence goes on from NW_006921960.1 coordinate 2,023,752, forward strand.
GAAACAGCAGGGCTGTCCTGTTTTCTTTTTCTTTTCTATCCTTTAGAGGTGTGTTAGAAGCTCTGGTAGCATAGTGCCTAAGGCACTTGACTACTAACCAGAAGGCTGGCGGTTCAAAGCCACCAGCCACTCCTCAGAAGGAAGATGGGGCAATCTCTACTTCCATAATGATACTGCCTCGGAAACCCAAGGAGGGGTCACTATGAGTTGGGTCTGACTTGATGGCACATAACAACAACAACAGAGGTGCGTTAAGCTCTTGCATCTCTGGTTTATGTGTATGATTCCACGATGAAATCGATAATGCCAATTCCAAAGGGCATTTGGATCCCCCTATCAGCAACTCTGCAATTTTCATGATAGAATATTTTGTCCCTAATATTTCATTTTATTGATTCGGTTTTTGGTTTTATATATATATAATACTAAATTAGAATCTAAAGGTCTAAAGAGTTTAAAATTGGAAAAATGTATGGAAAGCCTTTCTCAATTGACACCAAGAAGATTCTAAAATACAAACTAAAACTTGTTTTGTTTCTCTGTGAGATATGGGGTCTAAACAAGGAGAATTAATAGAACATAGTTTTCCTTCCCTGCAAAAGATAGTGTCTAAACAAGGTGAACTAATAGAGAAATTGCAATGTCACTCTAAACCTACAGATAATCCTCGTATTCCTATTGTTCCTGTCGATCATGCCACTCCTCTTTCTATTCATCTCCTCTTCTTCCTCTCTATTGTAAAAGCACGCCAATTGAACTTCCTTATTGTGGTAGTTAAGGTTCTGTATCAGCTTGACTGGGCCTGGTTTTGAGTGGTTGGACAGCAGGAAGTAGTTATTCCCCATGGTGATACTGGTAATCAACTCCATGGTGGAATCTACTGTGAACAACTGAGTAGCTGCTCTAGAGATGTGGTCTGCTTCCAGTATATAAGAAGCAACACTGAGGAAGTCCTCCAGCTTTTTGGCATGCTTGAATCCTGCATGTAGCCAAGTCATTGTTTAGGAACCTGCCATGGCCTGCTAATGTTAGGACTTGAATTAGTGCCCTGCCATGTTGTTTGGTAATATTGAGACTGAGCCTTTTTACTTGTCAACCTTAGGTTTGTCAACCTCAACAGCAAGAGGACGTGAGTGAAGAAAATTCTCTTGCTTCAGTGTGCCAGGAGCAGGAAGCAGAGCTGAAACCCAAAGTTGAGGGGCTTTCACCCATCCCTTAGAGCCTGACACTTTGAACTCAGACTTCTAGCCTCCAAAATTGTAAGAGAATAAATCCCTGTTTGTTAGAGCCATTCCATTGTGGTAATGTCTGTTAGAACAGCACTAAGTAACCAAAATACTTATTATGCTGAGGACTTTGGACTCAACAGAGCCAAAGACAGCCTCATATTGAAATGTTGTTTAAAATCAAACAACCCAATGTAGAAGGGCAATCTCCAGAAGTTGTGTTTACATCATGGAGTAAGGCAGAGCTAAGGGCCATAGTTAAGGTCCAGGTAAGTTTTCTGGGGAGTTCCAGATCTTCACATCCACCTTCCAGACAGGAATCCCTGATATTTATGAATTTATTTATATGTTATTTGGTTCAGGAGAGGCTCAATTGTGGATAACCAAGGTGGATTGTATGAGGAGGGAAAATCACTAACCTCTTCCTCAAAAAAAACCTACCAAATATTTGTTGTTTGAGCTAGGCAAACCTATGATCTGCTGATTAAAGAAATCCTAAGAATATTTCTAAAGAAAATAGGTTGGACAAAAATTCAAGCTTTTAAACAAGAAAAGAGTGAAAGTGTATATAATTTCAGAGACAGATTAGAATGATTTTTCTTTGAACACTCAAGTTTAAATTTAGATAATTATGATGTAAAAATCATCCTCAGTTTTATTTTTGCCAATGATTTTTAACCCAGAGCTTTCAAAACTGGACAAATGCTATAATTTATAGCATAGTGGCTAAGGCACTTGACTGCTAACCAGACGGCTGGCGGTTCAAACCCACTAGCCACTCCTCGGAAGGAAGGTTGGGCAATCCTACTTCTGTAGTGATACTGCCTCGGAAACCCAAGGAGGGGTCGCTATGAGTCAGGTCTGACTCGATGGCACATAACAACAACAACAACAACAATATTGGGAAATGACTCCCCTTAGAAAGCTTTGCATACTCTGTACAAATTGGCTTAAGCCATTAAGAAGCAGAATCAAGCTTGTGAACAAAAGACTAAAGCCAACCATGATAAAGAGATAGATTTGCAACTTCATCAGTTGCAAAATCTTATAATACATCCAAGACTGGAACCTAAAAGGGAGTAACCAGTCAGGAAACCCAATGTGTTGTTATTGCGGAAAAAAAAAAAAAAAAAAAATCAGGGTGTTTTTAATGAGAGTGTAATATATTAAGAAAAAATTCAATCTGCTGCCTTTCATTTTATCTCCAATAGGATAAGATTGACAGGACTCTGGGGAGTAGATGGTGATTTTTCCAGTAGTGGCTTTAAATAATCACAGAGACATCACTCTCTGTAAATGGAGAAAGTTGTAAGTTTTAATCAGTACAGGATCCACTTTGTCAGCTTTAAATCTTATGTTTGAAAAAATTCTTTACCACAGAGTAATAAAACTTCTAAAATTGTGAGAGTTACAAATCAAGGGTAAATTTTAATTGATTCTCAGCCAGTTAGTATTTCTTTAATACCTATAGAAGATAGGTATCCTTTTTGTTAAGTGTTACTATACTTGTTAACCTACTAAGCAGAGACATTTTATCTAAATGGAACTGCCATTTGTAATTTACTGAATAAGAGTACATACTTTTAGAAATACCTGATGCTTCTCATCCTAAGATGAGAGAAACTATGAATAGTTGAGAAATTCTTTTATTTCCTGGGACTTACTATGCCATTACAAGACAACCCTCACAAAACCATTAAACAGATTCCCAGTGTTGAGCAGGCAGAAGTGCTGCACCCTCTTTAGAACACTCAGTTGACCCTCCTTGAAACACCAAATGCCCCCTTCCCAGATCCCTTCACACAGACTTAGAGACATAATGTGCCATGTCTTCCACAGATGTTGGTCGAATTTTGTCAGCTGAACCTATCAAAATTCAAATAGATCATTCGTAAGTATTTTCTTGGGTCTCAAAATACCCTGTAAAAAAGGAAATAAGGAAAGGATTAGCCCCAATAATTTAAAATTTTCTAAAGAAAAGATTTATTATCATTTGCACTGACCCATGTGATACTCCTGTTTTCTCTGTAAAGAAATCCAGGAATTGAAGATGGTAGCTTGTGCAAGATTTTGAGTTATTAATCACATAGCTATCCCTTGCTTCCCCATAGTGCCTAATTCACATTTACTTTTATTTAATATTCCTCCTGAAACTGTTCATTTTATGGTAATATATTTGTGCAGTGCCTTTTTAAGTGTCCCTCTTCACCCAGATAGCCAATACTTACTTACTTTTACATCAGGTAACCAACAATTTACCTGGCAAGTTATGCCTCATTAATACTGAATGTCCTACTTTTTTGTTTTCATGTTAAAATGTCAATTTTAGTTTTTACAATTTGTCAATGGCTCAGCTTTGCTCCAATATGCTGATAATCAATTAGTCTTTTCCCTTTCATTAGACACATATTTAAAAGATAGCATTCTGCTGTTACAATATCGGCTATTGGGGGACACAAAGAGTCCACAGAAAAATTACAATTTGCTCCACCTTCAGTAAAATATCTAGGGCATGTTATCTCAGCACAAGGAGTTTAAAAAAAAAAAAAAAAAGTATAGAATTCTGGCTTTCCCTATCCCTACTAGGAAGAAGCAGTTGAGAGGATTCATAAGGTTTTGTGGCTATGGTCATGCCTGGATTACGGATGTCACCCTCATAGCCCAGCCACTTTATCAGTTTTTAATCTGAGAAGGGAATTCAAGCAGTTTCTAAGTTCCCTAGAGGTGTGGCCTACTTCAATATATTTATGGACATCCTGGGAAAAGAGACACTCTTTGGATTGGGATCCTGTTGTGCTTCCTACAACTGTCCATGAGCAAGCAATCCACCATTCGGCCTGGAGATCTTGGGTTCATCATTCACTGGAGTCAACAGCCCGTATACTGCCTGCCAACCTTGACCTCATCAGCCCCTGCAGCTTCATGAGTTGGGAAAAGGCTCCAGCTTGATATTTTATCCAAGAACTTGGGACTTGCCAGCTTCTATAAGTGTGTGAGCCATTTTCCTAAAATATATTTCTCTTTCTCTGTATGTATATATAAGCTTTGTTGGTTTTGCTTCTCTAGGGAACTCAGACTAACACATCAGGAATGACAAATTGAAGAAGAATGGTTTGACTCTTATCATCACAAAGAATGTATCAAGACATATCCTGATGTACAGTGCTGTCAGTGATAGCATAATATCCATATGCCTACAAGAAAGACCAGTTAATACTACTTTATTCAAATTTACACAGCAACCACCAAAACCAAAGCTGAGGAAATTGGAGATTTTTACCAACTTCTGAAGTCTGAAATTGAGCAAACATGCAATCAAGATGTGTTTATTTTCACTGATGATTGGAATGCAAAAGTTGGAAACAAGAAAGAATCACTGGTAGGTGGATAATATGACCTTTGTGATAGATATAACTCTGGAGGTTACATGACAGAATTTTGCAAGACCAATGATTTCTTCATTGCAAATACTTTTTTTTCCCAACAACACAAACAACAGCTATACACGTGGACTTCACCAGATGGAGTACACAGGAATCAGATTGACTACATCTGTGGCAAGAGCAATGGAGAAGCTCAATATCTTCAGCCAAAACAAGACCAGAAGCTGATTGTGGAATAGACCATTAATTGCTCATATGGGAGTTCAAGTTGAAGTTGAAGACAATTAAAACAAGTCCACAAGAGCCAAAATATGACCTTAATTATATCCCTCCTGAAATTAGAGACCATCTAAAGAATAGATTTAATGCATTGAACACCAATGACCAAAAACCAGAATTGTGGGATGACATCAAGAACATCATCCATGAAGAAAGAAAAGGCCATTAAAAAGAGAGGAAATGGAGAAAAGACCAAAATGGATGTCAGAAAAGACTCTGAAACTTCCCTTGAATGGAGAGTAGCTAAAGCAAATGGAAGAAATGACAAGATAAAAGAGTTGAACAGAAGATTTCAAAGAGCAGCTCGAGAAGAAAAAGTCAATTATTATAATAAAATGTGCAAAGACCTGGAATTAGAAAACCAACAGGGAAGAACACATTCAGCATTTCTCAAGCTGAAAGAAGTGAAGAGATAATTTAACCCTCGAGTTGTAATACTGAAAGATTCTATGGCAAATGTATTGACTGATACAGGAAACATCAAAAGAAGATGGAAGTAATACAGAGTCACTCTACCAAAAAGAATTGGTCAATGTTCATACACTTCAGGGGGTGGCATATGATCAAGAACCAATGGCACTGAAAGAAGAAGTTGAAGTTGCACTGAAGGAATTGGCAAAAAACAAGGCTTCAGGAATTGATGGGATACCCACTGAGGTATTTCAACAAATGGTTACTTTGCTGGAGGCACTCACTTGGCTATGCCAAGAGATTTGGAAGATAGCTACCTGGCCAACTGACTGGAAGACACCCATATTTGTATCTATTCCAAAGAAAGGTGATCCCACAGATTGTGGAAATTAACAAACAATATCATTAATATCACACACTAGTAAAATCTTACTGAAGATAATTAAAAAATGGTTGCAGCAGTATATTGACTGAGAACTTTCAGAAGTGCAAGCTAGATTCAGAGGAGGACGTGGAACGAGGGATATCATTGCTAATGTCAGATGCATTTTGGCTGAAAGCAAAGAATACAAGAAAGATGTTTATTTGTGTTTTATTGACTATGCAAAAACATTTGATAGTGTGGATCATAACAAATTATGGATAACATCGAGAAGAATGGGAATTCCAAAACATTTCATTGTACTCATGAGAAACCTGTATGTAGACCAGGAGGCTGTCATTTGAACAGAACAAGGGGATGCTGAATGGTTTAAAATCAGCAAGGGAGTGCATCAGTGTTGTATTCTTTCACTATACTTATTCCATCTGGACATCAGGGACAATAAAAGCCACAGGATCCAGGTAAGGCCAAAGGCTGGGAGAGAGGATCCACCCCGCCCCCAAGGCAGGAAAGGGAAGGGACACCAGGGATGACAAAAGCTGCAGGATCCAGGTGAGGGCAAAGGCTGGGAGACAGGATCTACCCCCAAGGCAAGAAAGGGAGGGGACACCATTGATGAGAAGAGTCACAGGATCCAGGTAAGGGCAAGGGCCAGTAGACAGGACCCACCTCCTCCCCGCAAGCAGGAAAGAGAGTGAACACTGGGGATGACAAAGTGGCAGGATCCAGATAGGATCCAGGTAAGGGGAGGGCGAGAGGTCTCAAAGACTAAGGGAGACAAACTTGTCTGTCAGTTTGTCTTACTGTCAGTTTGGCTTGCGTATTACTGTGAGGCTTGAGGGTGTGCCACTGGTGTTTCAAATGCTATCAGGGTTGCACATGGTATACAGGTGTCAATGCAGCTTACAGACTGAAGCAGACTAGAAAAAAGGAAGGGGTCATCCGATTCTCAAAGAATTGGCCAGAGAAAACCTTATGAATAGCTGGGAAACACTGTCTGATATATTACTGTGCAACTTTATGAATAGCCCAGAAACATTCTCCAATACAGTGCAGGAAGACAAACTGGTTAGGTTGGAAGGCACTCAAAATATGACTGGGGAAGAGCTGACTCATAGGAGTAGAACCAACCTTAATGATATGGATAAAGTAAAGTATTTGGGACCTCCATTTGCTGAAGTGGTACAACTCAAATTGAAAAGAAACAACTGCAAACATCCATTAATAATTGGAACATAGAATGTACAGAGTACGAATCTAGGAAAATTGGAAGTTGTCAAAAGTGAAATGGAATGCATACAGACTGATATCCTAGGCATTAGTGAGCTGAACTGGACCAGTTTTGGCCATTTTGAATCAGACAAATATGATATACTATGCTGGGAATGATCATTTGAAGAGGAATGGCCTGGCATTCATCATCACAAAGGATGTTTGAAGATCTGTCCTGAAGTACAATGCTGTCAATAATAGGATAATATCCATACACCTACAAGGAATACCAGTTAATCCTAATGTTATTCAATTTACATACCAACCACCAAAAGAGAAGATGAGAAAATTGGAGATTTTTTATCAATTTCTGGTCTGAAATTGACCAAATGTGCAATCAAGATGTGCTGATCATCACAGGTGACTGGATGCAAAAGTTGGAAACAAGGAAGTATCATCAGTAGTTGGGATATTTGGCCTTGGTGCCAGAAATAACGCTGGAGATTGCATGACAGAATTTTGCAAGGCCAATGATTTATTCATTGCAAATACCTTTCTTCAAAAACACAAACAGAGGCTATACACATGGACTTCACCAGATGGAGTACACAGGAAACAGACTGACTACATCTGTGCCAAGAGGCGATGAAAAAACTCAATATCTTCAGCCGAAACAGGGCCAGGGGCTGATTGTGGAACAGACCATCAATTGCTTACATGCAAGTTCAACTTGAAGTTGAAGACAATTAAAACACATCCACAAGAGCCAAAATATGACATTTAATATATCCCTCCTGGAATTAGAGACCATCTAAAAATAATTGATCTGATACATTGAATACCAATAACCGAAAACCAGAGGAATTGTGGGATGACATCAAGAACATCATCCATGAAGAAAGCAAGAGATCATTAAAAAGATGAGTAAAGAAGAAAAGACTAAAGTGGATGTCAGAAGAGACTCTGAAACTTGCCTTGAGCAGAGAGTAACTGAAGCAAATGGAAGAAATGACAAGATCAAAGATCTGAACAGAAGATTTCAAAGAGCAGCTCGAGCAGACAAAGCCAATTACTATAATGAAATGTGCAAAGACCTGGAGTT
>NW_006921960.1:2032461-2042934 GCF_000298275.1 Orycteropus afer afer
CAAGGAGTGGCTGGTGGGTTTGAACTGCCAGCCTTCTGGTTGGCAGTCAAGTGCTTTAGCCACTATGCTACCAGAGCTCCTAAAGCAAAGAATACCAGAAGATATCTACTTATATTTTATTGACTATGCAAAAGCATTTTTGATTATGTGGATCATAACAAATTGTGTATAACATTGAGATTAATAGGAATTCTAGAACACTTAATTGTACTCATGAGGAACCTGTACCTAGACCAGGAGGCTATCATTCGAACAGAACAAGGGGACATTGCATGGTTTAAAATCAAGAAGGAAATGTGTCAGGGTTGTATCCTTCACCATACTGATTCAATCTATATGCTGAGCAAATAATCCGAGAAGCTTGACTATATGAAGAAGAACGTAGCATCAAGATTGGAGAAAGAATAATTAACAACCTGTGATACGCTGACAACACAACTTTGGTTGGTGAAAGTGAGGATGACTTGAAGCACTTTCTGATGAAGATTGAAGAGTACAGTCTGCAGTATGGATTCCACCTCAATATAAAGAAAACAATGATCCTCAAAACTGGACAACTGGAACACTAAGCAGCATCATGATAAATGGAGAAAAGACTGAAGTTGTCAAAGACTTCACATTATTTGTCCTACAATTGACACCAATGGAAGCAGCAGTCAGAACATCAGATGACGTATAGCACTAGGCAAATCATCTGCTAAGGACCTCTTTCAACTGCTGAAGAGCAAAGATGTCTCCTTGAGGACTAAGGTGTGCCTGACACAAGCTATGGTATTTTCTATCTCCTCATAGGCATGTGAGAGCTGGACAATGAATAAGGAATACGCAAGAAGAGTTGATGCTTTTGAGTTGTGGTGCTGGTGAAGAATGCTGAAAGTACCATGGACTGCTAGAAAAACTTACAAATCTGTCTTGGAGAAAATGCAGCCAGAATGCTCCTTCTAACTCTTACATACTTTGGTCATGTTATCAGAAGGCACCATTCCCTGGAGAAGGATGTCATGCTTGGTAAGGTGGAGGGTCAACAAAAGAGAGGGAAGGCCCTCAACGAGAGGGATTGACACAGTGGCTGCTGAGATGAGCTCAAGTACAGCAAGGATATTGGAGCTGGCATGGGACAGGGCAGTGTTTCCTTCTGTTGTGCATATAGGGTCACTATGAGTCTGAGACCACTTTATGGCACCTAACAGCAACAACAACAACATTCGATCTGTATGCTGGACAAATAATCTGAGAAACTGGAATATGTGAAGAATGTGGCATCAGGATTGCAGAAAAAAAAGACTCATTAACAACCTGCAATATGCAGATGACACAACTTTGCTTGCTGAAAGTGAGGATGACTCTAGTTCTTGTTATTAAGGTGGATATGGTATTACCACATCCATTATGGTCCTGAAAAGCAACCTCCTATGGCTTTCAGCTCAACAAAGTGAATTGATTTCACTCACCATAGCTGCTAGTTAGCTTCTGGAAAATTGGTAACCCTTTACACAGAATCTAGGAATTGTTTTGGAATTGTTCATGATTTTTGAATTTTATGGAAACAAAAGGAATTTCTAACATTATCTGGGAACTAAATTTAAAATGGCCCCCTGGTAGCTGATCTCAAAGTTTTCTTGTTCTGTCCTGAGATTGCAGTAGTTAAATTCCAAGTCCGTCAACCTGAAAACATTCTCCAAGCAGAAGAAAGTTGAACAAATACATTAGTTGATGTAGCACATCTCAATTCACTCATGACTATTCTTTTCATGACCAGGATAAAAGAGAAGGAGCAAAAAAGTATATCCTCTAAGACCATCAACCTCTAATTTTTTAAGACAGTTAAGCTATATTAAGTTAACCCAAGTCTGTGTCTTTTTAAAATTTCTCAGTTTCCTGACCTTTTCAAAACCCTTGGCAAATACCAACAAATGGCTTCTGAAGAAGTTAAAGACTGAAGATATACGGGTACTATCAGAACCAAGCCACACAATTGTGGATAGGTCCTGACAATAAACTTTTTTTATTTTTATTTTTACTGAATTGTTCAGATGTGCCTTACTTTAAACATAGTTTTACTGTTTAGATTTATATTATTATTATTATTATTATTACTACTATTATTATTATTATTACGCATGGGGTGCAAATTTACAAAGCAGATTTGCTTTACATTCAACAGTTTGTGTACATTTGATTTCATGACCCTGGTTACCCTCCCCAGCCATAAAAAATTATCCTCCCATCACCTCCCTGTGACTACCTGCTCCCTGTGTCCTTCTTATCTATGCATGCCAGTCTGTCCAGCTTTCCCTCTGTGTGAATGCTGCCCCTCTGATGTCTCAGGGCTGATTGATCTAAGACACGCATCTTGCTAGAAGATGTGGGTGCATCTCCCTGGGGTAGGTGTTCTGTATATAGGTCTTTCTACTGTTGGTCTGAGAGCCAATCCATGGAAGTGAGTCCATTTCTAGGCCCAAAAGGTGACCTGGGTCCATAGTCTAGGGGGTTCCACTAGTTTCTATCTGACCTGTAATTCTGGTCATTTTTGTGTTTTTGACTTTTGTTCCACATTTTTTCTCCCACTCTATCCAGGGTCTCCAGTTTTTATCCTGTTCTGAGCAGTTGGCATTTGTAGCCAGGCACTATCTAGTGCACTATCAGGCACTATCTAGGTCTTGAGGTCATGAATGCTGAAGTTCTCATGGTCCATCTTTTCTTTGGACTAATTGTTTCCAAATGACTTTGATGTTCTTCACTCTTCTTTGCTCCAGAAGAGAGGAGACCACTAGTTGCTTCTTAGATAGCCACTCAAATGCTTCTAAGACCCCAGTTGCTACTCACCAAAGTAGGATGTAGAACAAGATTTTTATGTACTATGGTGTGCCCATTAAGTATCATGTTCCCTGAAACTACAGTCCCCAGCCCATTGGTCCAGGAATTCTCTCTCTCTCAAGGTGTTTGGTTGTCTCTGAGAAGGTACTCCAACCCTGTTTTCTGTTCCTTCTGTAACGTATGTGGATAATTTTGTAGCACAAGTGCATCCATAAGATTATCTTCAGTCGTGTCTGTCCTTGGTCTAGGTTATACTCCTGTTCACCTAACCTCACCTGATCTTCTCACCTGTCTATGCATTTACCCATAGCCTGGCATTTGGTGTCAATGGTAATGCTGTATTGAACATGTAATAGTACTTGCCTCTGTTGTCTATATTCTTGTTCACATTTCTGGGTCTTTCCTTTCCCCATTGTCACCTGGCTGGTCACAGATACTTTCCATGCCACCTCTTGCCTCACCCAAATCAACTTGTGACTCCCAACTAGTCCAAAATTTTCCTTCCCTTCCCTCCCATCCTCAGTAACCAGAAAAGTTAATTTCCTTCTCTGAATAAACCTTTCCTTGACTTTTTTACAAAAATTTGCTCATAAAATACTTGTGCTTCTGTGACTGACTTATTTTTCTCAGCATAATGTCCTCCAAATTCATTCATGTTGTGAGATGATTTTGGAGATAAGTCCCTTGTCATATATGTCATAGCCAAATACTTTCTCCCAATCTGTAGATTCTCTTGTTACCCTTTTGGAGAAGTCTTTTCATGCACAAAAGAATATAATTTTTAAAAGATCCCAATCATCTAGTTTCTCTTTCACTGCCTGTGAATGTGGGATTATGCTTGATAGTCTATTTATGGCATAAATTAGGGCCCTTAGATTTACCCCTATTTTAACTTTGATTAATTTTATAGTTTTGAGTTTTACATTTGTCTTTGATCCACCTTGAGTTTGTTTTTTGGGTAAGGGATGAGGTATGAGACTTTTTTTTTTATGCAAGTGGATATCCAATTTTGCCAGCATCATATGTTAAAGAGGCTATCTCTCCCCCATTAAATGGGTTTGGGCTCTTTGTCAAAGATCAGCTGTCCAAAATTGGATGTGTCTATTTCTGGGTTTTCAATTCTGTTCCATTGGTCTATCATTGTACCAATACCAGCCTGTTTTAACTACTGTAGCTGTATAGTAGGTTTTGAGGTCTAGGAGTGTGAGACTTCCTACTTTGCTTTCTTCTTCAGCAGTGCTTTGCATATCCAAGGTCTCATTCTTTTCCATATGATATTAGGGATTGGTTTTTTCCATGTCCTTAAAGAATGTTGATGGAATCTGGATCGAGATTTCGTTAAATGTATAGGTTACTTTGGGTAGTACTGACATTGTCACAATATTCAGTCTTCCTATCCATCAACAAGGCATGTTCTTCCATTTATGTAGAACCCATGTAGTTTCTTGTAGTAGTGTTTTGTAGTTTTCTTTGTATGGGTCTTTTGTGTACCTGGTAAGACTTATTCCTAAGTATTTTATATTTTTGGTAGCTATTGTAATTGGCATTATTTCCCTTATTTCCTTTTCAAAGGTCTCTTTGTTGAAGTAGAGGAATCCAACTGATTTTTGTATGGTGACTTTGTATCCTGCCACTTTGCTGAACCTTTCTATTAATTCCAGTTTTTTTGTTTTGTTTTGTTTTGTTTTTGTTTGCTGAGTCTCTTGGGTTTTCTATGTAGAGGACCATGTCATCTGTGACTAGAGATAGCTTTACTTCTTCTCTGCCAATCTGGATGCCTTTATTTCTCTTTTTTGCCTTATTGCCCCAGCTAGAACTTCCAATAAAATATTAAATAGAATGGCACAGGGTATTGTTGTCTAATTCCAGTTCACAAGGTAAATGCTTTGAGTCTTTCACAAATAACAATAGTGTTGGCTGTTGGTTGTGCATATATGCCCTTTATTATGTTGAGGATTTTCCCTTCTATCCCTATTTTGCTGAGAGTTTTGAACAAGAACGTGTGTTGGATTTTATCAATTTTTTTCTGCATCGACTGATATAATCATATGGTTCTTTTGCTTTGTTTATGTGGTGGATTACAATGATTGTTTTTCTGATGTTGAATCATCCTTGCATAGCTAATATGAATCCCACTTGGTCATGATGCATTATTTTTTTGATATGTTGTTGGATTCTTTTGGCAAGGATTTTGTTGAAGATTTTTATGCCTATATTTATGAGGGATATTGGTCTGTAGTTTCATTTTTATTGGTGTCTTTCCCTGGTTTTGGGATCAGTGTTATGCTTACTTCATGGAATAAATTTGGGACTATTCCATCATTTTCTATGTCCTGGAATATTTTGAGTAGTACAGGTATCAGCTCATCCCTGAACATTTAGTAGAATTCTCCAGTGAAGCTGTCTCGGCCAGTGCATTTTTTTGTGAGGAGTTTTTTGTTTTGTTTTGTTTTGTTTTTATGACCTGATCAATTTCTTCTCTTATTCAAGAAATCTGTTCAAGTATTCTTTCTTCAACTGGAATAATATAGGTAGGTCTTGTGTTTCTAGAAACTTGACCATCTCTTCTAGGTCCTTGAATCTGTTGGAGTACAGTCTTTCATAATATTCTGTTATACACTTGACTGCTAACCAGAAGGTTAGCAGTTCAATCCCACCAGCCACTCCTCAGAAGGAAGGTTGCGCAATCTACTTCTGTAATGATACTGCCTCGGAAACCCAAGCAGGGGTTGCTATGAGTCGGGTCTGACTCGAGGGCACATAACAACAACAAAAACAACCTTTTTTAAATTTCATTTAAAACCCTTTAATTTTATCAGAGACTCAAGTTTACTCTTTGATACTGCTTACACATTACAAAAACTAAAACAAAATTAGCAGGCAAAAATCTCTCAGAAACAGAAAAAAAAAAAAACAAAGAAAAAACCTCATCTTTTTAAACTTTTCATTTACAATCAAATAAATTATATGAGGTTTTTGTTTGTTTATTTATTTGTTTTTATGGTCACTACCTTGTGTTTATACTCCTACCAATCATTCTACAAGTAACTTAAATCTGGATTCTGTGCCTCCCTCTCAACTGGAATGACTTTCAGTGAGATCACTAGTGACCCAGATGTTGATTCAGCCAGTGAATATGTGTTATACTCCTTTTACTTGAACTGAGTCAATAAATACTAGAACTTAAGAGTAAGAGTATCTGAGCTCAAATCATGGCCTCACTTGCTGGCTGTATGACTCTGGACAAGTTATTTAATCTTTTAGCCTCTGATTTTATCTGTAAAATGGAAATAATAGGGCAACACAACTAACAGAGTTATTTTGGCAATTAAATAAGAGAAATGATACAGTTTCTATAAAAAATATGTGTTTAATAAGTATTAGTTTTAGTTGTAATTATTGTGATCCCTCCTTTCTTGATGGCAGACAGTTCTCAGGGCTCTCTCAGATTTCTGCACATCTTGAGAACAGAGGCTCTGACAAACTTTTATTTTATAATATCATTTCTAGGACTTTTTTGTAACTGATATCTTCTTGACAGATGGAGATTTCATTTACAGAGAAGGTAGATTTATTTAATATCCCATATAGTAAAGGTAAGTCTCTCTCCAGGGCTAGGGCTGGACGGGTTTGTTTGAAGTCCATGATAAAAAATTGGAGCTTCTTAAGTTCAAAGATTCTCAGATGTTATGCAAACTCACTGTATGTGTGTTATACACCTAGGGCCATGGTACTACCCCTGTGGGACTTGGGGAAAAGAAGAACAGATAGAAGCATGAAACTCATGCTATCTGCTGAGCTATAAATCATAAAGTCCTTTGTCTCTGGACCCAAATTTCTCATGCTTTCTGATATCATCCTTGAAATTGTGTCAGGTTACCTTCTTAGTTTGCAAATAGGGTGAAATCCCAGCTCTTTCATAGTTCTGGCAGAAGCTTTGGAAATGTTAGACAGCATCTTCATTCAAAAGTTTTTGCCCTTGGATTTTATTGCACTGAACACTCTTTGATTTCCCTTTACCTCTCCTTAAGAAATCATGCCTGAAGTGTTGGTGTTCCTCAGAATTGTCTGCCTTTACTTCTCCACCTTACATTACACTGCTTCTAAATATTCTTCACTCCTTTCACGGCTTCAGTTGTCATCTCTAAGATGATAACTGTAACCTATATGCATAGCCTCTATGTTTAATATAACTGACTATTCAAAATGATAAAACTGAATTGGTACAATTAACTAGAGAACTAGAATTTATAAGAAAAATGACCCAGTGAAAATCATACAGATGAAAAACCAAGTACACACACACACACACAACTCAATAAATAAAAAGTGTAAATGAAACAAAACTAGTAAAATAGATGAAGATTTGATAGACAAAAATTAAAGTACAAAATGATAAGAGGGAAGAAAATACAGAAGCATTTAAGAAACAAGGATAGAGGTTTTACTACTTAAAATAATCTTCAGATGCTTAATTCTAAAGCTATATACATATTATTAATTATTAATAACTGCATCTCAAAACATAAAAGAATGCCTGACAAGTACTACATGCTCAATTTTTAATAATTGAGTTAAACTCAGTATTTTATAGGGGAATGAATGAACAAATGAATGGATACATATGTCATACTGAGCTAAATATTATTGTTTAGAATGTTACTTTTCTTTCTCCTACTTGTCTGTATCTCCCAACACCTAGATATATTTTCGTACATATAAACGACTTTTTTTGGCTAATACTGATTTTTTTTTAAATTTCTGAATTCAAACACCCTTAGAATTTCACCATATATTTTAATTACTTAATTTTTATATTACTAATCTTCTCAAAACTATAAAACAAAAAATTGAACAAACCCACTGCATTGAATCAGGTTTGACTCATAGTCACCCCTCCTTGGATTTCCGAGGTGGTATCACTATGGAAGTAGATTGCCCAACCTTCCTTCTGGGGAGTGACTGGTGGGTTTGAACCACCAGCCTTCTGGTTAGCAGTCAAATGCCTTAGGCACTATGCCACCAGAGCTTCTGTATGAGACTAAAATTTCCTTGAAAGCCATTCTTTTGTATCTGCTAGTACACCAAGCATTTTCCTGAATAATATTTATTGATTTACAGATGATGGATAATAATTTAACATGACAGATTAAAAGCGGAAAGAGGAAGAAATATGGTGAAAAAAGAAGAGAGCTTGTAGCTATATAACAATATGGGACATATAAGTGCAATTTTTGTAGGGATTTTCTTCATTTAAATGATTCTAAGGATCATTTTTCAAGAGTTCTGGTGGCACAGTGTTAAAACACTTAGCTGCTAATCAAAAGGTCAGTGATTCAAACTGACCAGCTACTCCATGGGAGAAACTGGTAGTCAGCTTCCATAAGAATGTCAGTCTTGAAAACACTAAGGGGCTGTTCTAATCTGTCTTAAGGGTCTCTATGTGTTGAAATCTAGTTCATATCATGGATTTGTTTTTTGGTTTTGGCAACATGGTAATTAAGCACTAGGTTGCTAACCAAAAGGTCAGGTTAGTGGTTCAAACCTGCCAGCAAGTTCGTGGGAGAAAGATGTGACACTCTGCTTCTATAAATATTTATAGCCTTTGAAACTCTATGAGGCAGTTTTGCTCTGTCTTAAACAGTCACTATGAGTTGGGATTCAACTCCATGGCAATGAAGTGGTTTTTTTGTTTTGTTTTGTTTTAAAATTTTATTGTGTTGAAAGCACACACAACAAGACATTCACCAACACAATAACTTCCACATTTACAGTTTAGGAACACTGAGGACATTTTTCTTGTTGTGCCACCATTGTTGCTATCCTTTTCCAAAACATTCTACCACCATTAGTATAAACTCAATGCTCCACAAACAAAAACTTCCCCTTTCCTGCTCCTTCCTACCTTGGTAACCACTAATAATACTTCATTTATCTCTCTCTCATTCTCCCTCTGCATATGTGTGTGTGTGTGTGTGTGTGTATGTGTTTTGAACCTATCTAGGAATTTTCCCTCCCCTCCCCTCCCATCCCTGGTAACCAACAAAGAAAATTTCCATCCATATATAAACCTTTCCTCGACTTTTTACAATAGAAGACTAATACAATATTTTTCCTTCTGTGATTGACTTAGAATCTACAAAACAACACATAACATGGATGAACTTGGCGGACATTATGCTGAGTGAAATAAATTATTCATTAGGGTTGCATAGTATTCCATGGTATGTGTGTTCCACAGTTTGTCCATTCCTCAGCTGATGGCCACTTAGGTTGTTTTCATCTCTTTGCTATTGTGAATAGTGCTGCAATGAATATGAGTGTGCATATATCTATTCATGCCCTGTCTCTCACTTCTTTAGGATATATACCTAATAATGGTATTGATGAATCAAATGGAATTTCTATCTCCAACTTTTTAAGAAATCACCATACCAATTTCCACAGTGGTTGTATCATTTTATAGTCCCACCAGCAGTGTATGAGAACCCCAATCTCTGCACATCCTCACCAGCATTTGTTATTTTCTGTCTTTTTAACTTTCTTATTAATGCTGGGTTGAGATGGTATCTCATGGTTGTTTTGATTTTCTAATGGCTAATGATCATGAACATTTCTTCATATGTTTGTTGGCTGCCTGAATATCTTCTTTGACAAAGTGTCTGTTCATGTCTTCTACCCATATTTCAATTGGATTGTTTGCCTTTTTGATGTTAAAGTGTTGGAGTTTTCTATAAAATTTGAAAGATAAGTCCTTTGTTTGATATGTCATTGCCAAATATTTTTTCTCAATTTGCAGGTTCTCTTCTTACTCTTTTGGAGAAGTATTTTGATGTACATAAGAATTTAATTTTCAGGGAATCCGGCAAGATGGCAGACTAGGCAGAAAGACTGCACAGACCCTCTTGAACAAAGAAAAGGGAAACCAATTAACTCAGACACAGAAGATAATCTTGGACCCCTGAAACTTGAAGGGAAGGATACAGAAGTGGACTAAACCCCAACTAGCAGAAGAATTTGTGTGAAAATACCAAAAAAGGAGACATACGAAGCTGCGGTCTGGCAGCGATCCTGAGCAATCCTGATGGCACAGACAGTTTGGAGATTCCCGAGTGGTGGTAGGACCTAAGAATTAACCTAAAAATCACCCTGATAGGCAGGGACTGCACAGACTGTGCACGATGGTTGGGGAACAAACAGAGAAGGTGAAGAGAAAGAGGGGCAGAGTTGTGGACTTTTGCCAGTCCAGAGGGTGCCGCCATTTTGAAGGTGCTGCCATTTTGACTATTTTGGATATTTAAAGAGACAGCGCTCTTGCAGATTCCTGGGGTGGTAGGACTTAAGAATTAACCTAAAAATCACCCTGGCTAGACAGGGACTGCACAGAGGACTGTGCATGGTGGCTGGGGAACAAAAAGAGAAGGCGAAGAGAAAGGTGGGCTGAGCTGTGGACTTTTGCCAGTCTGGAGGATGCCGCCATTTTGAAGGTTTAAAAAGAGGCTTGACTATTTTGAATATTTAAAGAGACAGCGCTCTTGCAGATTCCTGGGGCTTAAGAACACGTTCTACTTTCTAGCAACCGCAAGGACACTCGGGGCCTGCAAGATTGAAAAGTTTTTCAATGGTTATTCAATTGTAATTTGTGTCTAACTGAGT
>NW_006921960.1:2049254-2055628 GCF_000298275.1 Orycteropus afer afer
TGGTCAATGACATGAGACAAAGTATATGTGAACTGCTGTATGGAAAGTGAATTTGCTCTGTAAATCTTCACCCAAATCACAATTAAAAAAAAATTAATTTTCAGAAGCTGTCAATCATCTGGTTTATCTTCTGCTGTTTGTCCATTCTGTGTTATGCTTGATAGTCTATTTATGCCATAAATTAGGTTTCCTAAGTTTGTCTCTATTTTTTTCTTTCGTGAACTAAATAGTTTCATGTTTCATATCTAAGTCTTTGGGATTCATCTGTAGTTATTTTTTGTGTATGGTGTGCAGGGATGGATCTTGTTTCATTTATCTTCAAATGGTTGTCCAGTTTTGCCAGCAACATTTGTGAAAGAGACTATCTCTTCCCCATTTAATGGATTTCAGCCCTCTGTCAAAGATCAATTGACCATAAGTTGATGGACCTATTTCTGGGTTCCCAATTCTGTTCCACTTGTCTATGTGTGGGTTGTTGTACCAATACCAGGCAGTTTTGACAACTGTGGTTGTATAGTGGTTTTGAGATCTGGGAATATAAGATCTCCTACTTTGTTCTTCTTTAGTGGTGTTTTGCTTATCTGAGGTCTCTTTCTTTTCCATATAAAATTTATGATTGTTTTTCCATGTCTTTAAAAAATGTTAGTGGAATTTGAATTGGGATTGCATTGAATGTATAGATTGCTTTGGGTAGTACTGATATTTTCACAATGTTCAATCTTTCTATCCATGAATATGATATGTCCTTCCATTTATGTAGATCTCTTCTAATTTCTTGAAGTAGTGTTTTGTAGTTTTCTTTGTATAGGTCTTTTGTGTTCCTGGTAAGATTTATTCCAAAGTATCTTATCTTCTGGGTAGCTATTGTAAATGGTATTGATTTCATTATTTCCTTTTCAGAGACCTCTTTGCTGGTGTAGAGGAATCCAAATGATTTTTTTTTTTTTTTTATTGATCTTGTATTCTGCCACTATGCAAAATCTTTCAATGAGTTCCAGAAGTTTTCTTGCTGAGTCTCTTTGTTGTTCTATATATAGTATCATATCATGTGCATATAAGGATAATTTTACTTCTTCCTTACAAATTTGGATGCTTTTGATTTCCTTTTCTTGCCTTATTTCCCTGACTAGGACTTCCAACACAAAGTTAAATAAAAGTAGAGATAGAGGCATAGGAGATACAGACAACAAAGATGAACCATTTTGCATATACAGTACTGCATTGTCAGTGATAGCAAACATTGATCTATGGGTGGATAAATGGGTGGACAGGCTGAATGATCAAGTATGTCTAGGCAGGAGATAGTGCACCCATGACCATGTATAGGGTTGGCAGATGATGTTTCTTCAAGTGTATTTGTATGTGCAGTAAGAATGTTCATATATATAGTAGAGCGGATGAGGGACAAGGTTGTGGTGACTTCTTGGCCACAGCCAGCTACCTGGAAGAAGTGAGTAGTTGGACTCATGGGCTCAGGACCATGGTCTCAAAAGACATCAAGCTCAGTTAGCATAACATATTACACAAATACGTTGTTCCACATCCTACTTTGGCAAGTAGCAAGTGGGATTTTAAAATCTTGCAAGGGGCCATCTAGATGGATCAATGAGTCTCTCCTCATCCAGAGCAAAGAAGAATGAAGAAAACTAAATACACATGGAAACAATTAATCCAAAGGACTGGTACAACATACAATCCTCAGCCTATATGATTATGAGACCAGAAGAACTAGATGGTGTCCCGCTACCACTGTCAACCACTCAGAAGGGAATCTATCTAGGAGATCCTGGATAGAGTAGGAGAACTATGTGGAAAAAACTCAAAATCATTAAAAAAATGACCAATTTTGCTGGTCTGATAGAGCCTGGTGAGACCCCAGAGACTATAGCCCCTAGCTATCTTTCAGGTCTGAACTCACTCCTGTGGCTTCTAGCCAAATAATAGACAGGCAACAAGCATATGGGCTGAACATTTACATCAGGTAGATAAACTATGTGATCAATCATGAGAGAACAGAGGGGCAGTGTATGAAGAGAGAGACAGCTCAGGAATGAGAATGCATGGAAGGGAAGCACACAGAGAAGAGGTAACTATGGGAAGGAAGTGGGTAGAGAGCTGTTACATTGTACAGAATTGCAGTCAGTATCACAAAATGTGTATGAACTGCTGTATGGAAAATGAACTTATTGTCCAAATCCAATAAAATTAATTTTTAAAAAAAAGTGGAGATAGAGGGCATCTTTCTCTGGTCCCTGTTTGCAAGGGGAATTATTTTATTGTCTCTCTGTTGAGAGTAACATTGGCTGTTGGTTTTGGATATACGCCATTTATTATGTTGAGCAATTTCCCTTCTATTCCTATTTTTCTAAGAGTTTTTTTTTTTTATCAAGAATGGATGTGGGATTTTATCAAGTGCCTTTTCTATACCTATTGATGGGAGCTCTGGTAGCCTAGTGCCTAAGGCACTTGACTGCTAACCAGAAGGCTGGAAGTTCAAACCTACCAGCCGCTCCTCGGAAGGAAGATGGGGCAATCTACTTCCTTAGTGATACTGCCTCGAAAACCCAAAGAGGGGTCTCTATAAGTCGGGTCCGATTCGACAGCACATAACAGCAACAACAACAACATATCTATTAATATGATCATATGATTTGTTTCCTTTATTTTACTAATATGATGGTTTACATTGATTGTTTTCCTAATGTTGAACCATTCTTGCACACCTGGTATGAATCCCACTTGGTCATTTTGTATTATTTTTTTGATACACTGTTAGAGTGTATTGTCTAGGATTCTGTTGACTTTTGCTTCTATATTCATGAGAGATATTGGTCTGTAGTTTTCCCTTTTAGTGGTGTCTTTGCCTGGTTTTGGTATCAGGGTTATGCTTGCTTTATAAACTTTATATGGGAAGATTACATCCTTTTCTATGTTCTGGAAAAGTTTGAGTAGAATTGGTGTCAGTTGTTCTTTGAATGATTGGTAGAATTCTCCAGTGAAACCTATTTGGGTCCAGACTTTTTTGTTGTTGGTAATTTTTTAATGAATTTTTCAATTTCTTCTGTTGTTATAAGTCTGTCCAAATTTTCTACATCAGTCTGTGTTAGTTTATGTAGGTAGTATGCATCTATAAATCTGTCCATTTTGTCTAGGTTTTCAAATTTGTTGGAATTTCATGGTATCCTGATACCATTCTTTTCATTTCTGTTGATTCTCTTTTGACACCACCCTTTAATTTATTATTTGTGGTATTTACATCTTCTCCTTCTTTTCCCTTCTTATGTTTGCCAGTAGTTTGTTGATTTTATTAATCTTTTCAAAGAACAAATTTCTGGTTTTGTTTTTCTTATTGTCTTTCTATTTTCTGTTTCATTTATTTCTGCTTGAATTTTTATTATTTCCTTTCTTCTAGTGACTGTATCCATTTTTTGCTGCTCTTTTTCTAACTGTTGGAGATGTTAGTTGAAGATATCAATTTTGGCTTTCTTCTTTTTTAATGTGTCCATCTTTGCTCTAAATTGCCCTCTGATCACTGTTTTTGTTCTGTCCCAAAGATTTTTGATGTGTTGTCTATGATTCAAATAATTTTTTTTATTTCACTTTTCATTTCTTCTATTATCCAGTTATTTTTGAGGAGTCTCTTTGCTCTTCCATTGGTATTCCAAATGTTGAGTTCTAATTTTATAGCATTGTGTTATGAGAAGATGCTTTGCAGTATTTCAATATTTTTAACTTTATCGATGCTTTCTTTGTGGTCTATATATGGTCTATCCTCAAGAAGTTTCCATGTGTGCTGGAAAAAGAATGTATACTGTGCTGTTTTGTTAAGTGCTTTATTGTTGTTGCTGTTATGTGCCGTCAAGTCAGACCCAACTCACAGTGACCCTTCCTTGGGTTTCTGAGGCAGTATCACTACGGAAGTAGATTGCCCAACCTTCCTTCTGAGGAGTGACTGGTGGGTTTGAACCACCAGCCTTCTGGTTAGCAGTCAAGTACCTTAGGCACTACATGTCTATAAGTTCAAGTTGGTTGTTCATAATATTTCTTCTGCATCTTTGTTGAGTTTCTTTCTAGTTGTTCTATCTTTTATTGAAGGCTGTGTATTAAACTTCCCTACCAGTAAGGTGGATTTATCTATTTAAATGCTGTTGAAGTCTGATATATGTATTTTGGGGGTCTTTCACTGGGTGTGTAAATACTTATTATGGTTTTGTTATCTTGTTCAATTTATCCTTTAACTGTTATATAATGTCCTTCCTTGTCTTTTAAGCTGGTTTTTGTCTTAAAGTCTATTTTAACAGAAGTTAATATTGCCACTTCTGCCCTTTTTTGGATGTCATTTGCTTGGTATATCTTTTTCCAACCTTTGAATTTTAGTCTATTTTTATCTTTGTGTCCAAGGTGAGTCTCTTGTAAACAGCATATTGATGAGTCATGTATTCTTATCCAGTCTGCAACTCTCCAAGTCTTGAGTGGTGCATTTAATCCATTTACATTTAGAGTAATTATTGACAAGTATGAATTTATTAATGTCATTTTGTTATATGTTTTCTCATAGTGTTGCTGATTTTTTTTGTTCCATATAATTTTCTGTTCTAGGCTCATTTTGTTTATGAATTCTGTATCATCTCTTTTGTTGCTATTGTATTAGTATTTGTTAATTGTTTATGCTTGTCTTTTTTATTTTGACATGAAGGTTTATTATTTTTCTTTGAGGTTACTCTGTAATTTATAATTTTATTCTCAAATTTAAAACAGTCAGTTCTATCTGGCAATTTTCTTGACTTCCTTACCATTTAGAACTTCTGTAACGACACGATTTGTTTTTGGTTTATAGTTATCCTCATTTACCAATTGATGTCTCTGGTTCCCTGTTTACAGTCTTGTACTTTGGATACTTCTATAATTGAGTTGGTTTCTGGGTTATGTCATCACACACGTTAATCACCAGTTGTTGGCTCTCTATTGGAAAGATTCCCTTTAACATCATTTGTAAGTTTGGTCTGGTTTTAACAAATTCCCTTCATTTTTGCTTATCTGGAAATTTGCTAATTTCATCCTCATATTTGAAGGACAATTTTGTTGGGTATATAATTCTTGATAGGATTTTTTTTTTCTTCCCAGGTTTTATATATATCATCCCATTGCCTTCTTGCCTGCATGATTTCTGCTGAAAAATCAGAGCTTAGCCTTATTAGTTGCTCTTTGTAGGTAACTTTACCTTTTTTCTGTGCTGCTTTCAGGATTCTTTCTTTGTGTTTGGCTTTGGTGACTTTGATTATGATATGTCTTGGTGATTTTCTTTTGCTGTCTATCCTATTTGGTTCACTGAACTTCTTAAACAGATATAGTCTCATCTTTCATCATATTAAGGACATTCTCTTCCAACAAATTTTCTCTGTCATTTTGTCTGTCTTTTGCTGCTCTAGAAGTCCAGTTACAGGTAGGTTATTCTTCTTGATGGTATCACACATTAATCTTAGGCTTTGTTCATTATGTTTTTATATTTTGTATGATAGATCCCTTAACAAAGTAGTATTGAGGTATTTATTTTAATCTCATTAATTCTGTCTTCCATTGATTTGATTCTACACCTTTGCCCTTTCAACGTGTTATCTATTTCTGAAATCTTAGTATTAATCTTCTGGATTTCTATTTGTTGTTTTGTATCATTTGTTATATATATATATATATATATATATATATATATATATATATATTTTTTTTTTTTTTTTTCTTTGTCAATTTGTTCTTGTATTGTTTTCCTAAATTGTTCTAGATTTTTGTCTGTGTTTTCCTTAATTTTGTCAGTATATCCCATGATCTTGTCAGTGTTTTCCTTGATCTGTCTCTCGATCTGTTGAAGTACCCAAATACAATTCTTTTGAATTCCTTATCAGGGTGTTCCAATGCTATTTGTTCCTCAGGGATGTTTTCTGGGTTGGTAACCTGGTCCCTTCCTTCTGGTACTTTATTTTGCTTTTATGTGTAGAGTGTGATGGTCTGTTGTCTCTGAGACATTGTGTGTTGTTGTATTTATGCTTAATTTGTGGTTGTATGTTGGTGTGATTTGCACAAGGATTTGTTTCTTTTTCCTTTATTTCATTCTGATATAACTGTGTGAGCAGAATATTGTGCTCCTCTATTTGGTAGTTGTTACCACTTAGGCACTCACCACCTGTCTCATGGCTGGTGTGATAGAGAATGAGAGTGTGTGCACATATCACTGTTAGCTGTTCCTAAAGAGCTGCTGAGGGTGATTTGAGCCAGTATTGACCACCATCTATCATTGGTCATTTGGTTCAAAATCAAGTTGTGGCCCTCACTCTGGGTGGGGATGCAGGAGGTGCAGGTATGTTTGGGTTATGTGGGAA
>NW_006921960.1:2056254-2061159 GCF_000298275.1 Orycteropus afer afer
GAAGAGAAAAAAACAGGAAAAAAAAAATTATTAAAAAAACAAGAAAGATTTGAAAAGGGGGGTGGGGAGAGATAAAAAGAATAATTTTAAAACAGAAACAAAACTGTAGGGTAAGGGCATGACCCCCAGGCTTTGTCAAGGGACAGATAGGGATGGAATCCCTGCTGGTCAAGAAGGTTGGTGGAAGTAGGGCATAGTCACACCCCTATTCACCAAGAGTCTGTGGGGAAGAAGAACAAGAGGAATATCACACCTTTCCAGTCAGACTCCAGTGTGGCTGTCCATGCTGTCTCTGACAAGCAGAGGCCACTCTCATGTCACTGTCCAATTAAGTACAACATTTTCATATTTCCAGAATGGTCATGCCTGCCACTGCAAACATTCAAAATGGCTGTGCCCTCACGATAGCTGCCAGCAGTCCACAGGTCTATTTGTCTCTTTCCCTGGCATTTTCCTTTGTTGTTGTCAGGTACTCTCTGGGTTTCTGAAGCTGAAAATCTTTACAGAAGTAGATTTCCCAATCTTCCTTCTGTGGACTAGCTGGTGACTTTGAACTGCTGACTTCTGGTTAGCAGCCCAATTCCTTATCCACTACACCATTGGAGCTCTTGTTTGGTGTTTAGTCCACTTCTTTTTCTTTCTCTTCAAAGCTCAAGTTTCCAGGATTGTCTTCTGTATCTGTTTTAATTGGTTTTTCATTGCTTTGTCGCAGAGGGTCTGGGTAACTTGTCTGCCTATTCCACCATCTTGCCTGAACTCTGCTTGGTTTGTTTTTTTAAGTGCCACTTTTCAACTTCTTTTTCTTTTATCTTCTCACTGAAAACAAGAGACTGGATAAGTTTTTGGCTGTTATTGTGTATCCTTGAATCACTTTATCTTGTTCTGTCTCCAGAATTGTGAATTGTTTTGTATGAACCATAAAAAAAAAAAAAGATTGTGGTGCTTAGAATTCTCTCATTTTCTTAAAGTGTCCAAAACATATCTATCCTTTAAGGCTAACTAAAATTTTTATTCCCCATAAAGCTCTAGCCCTTATTAGTATTCCCCCAATACTTATTGTGTATTCTTCTTAGTCATAAATATTTTACTAAGTAATTAATAAGCTTTTGTTAATAATTATTGAATAAATTGAAAATATCACTAAGGAAATTTGATATTTAGGGAACACAAAATTATATGCTCTCTGAACCGATTAGAAGGCAAAAGTATTTCAAGCATATAAAAGAGAAAAATACAGAATCCATAACATGACACATCCATGAAACTAAAATTGAAGTAAAAAGAAAGGATATAGTGTATGAAAAGAAGAGTAGAAGATCTGTAACTTCAAAAGATAATATTAAAAACAAATCTGTTTACTGTTGTTCTAAAGTGAAAATGGATCATATGATAAAAGCAAAGATTATTTGACTTTGCTGCAACAATATGTGGAGGATAAGACACTGAATAAAAAGAAAAGTAGTTGCAAGATATGAGAGTTCATAACACAGAAAAGAAAATGAATGAAAAAGAAAAAGAATGAAATGAAGGCAAAAATAGATACATTTTTTAATTTTTTTATTGTGATTTGGGTGAAATTTTACAAAGATCCATTTTACATTCAAGAATTAATACTCATTTTGTTCTGTAACATTGATTACAATCCTCACAATGTAATAGCTCTCTTTCCACTTCCTCCCTTTCCATGTGTCATTCCTGCCTATGCAGTCCTACATCTTTAAATTTATCCTGTGCAAATGCTGTCCTTCGGATCTCCCACTGTTGATTGTTCTAAGGAGTCCATCTCCCTGATGTAGTTGTTCAGCTCCTAGATCTGTCTACTATTTAGCTACAGAGTGAGTTCAGTTCCAAGCCTGAAGAATGACTAGGGGCCATAGTCTCCACAGTTTCATCAATCTCTATCTAACCAGTAACCTTGGTCTTTTTTATGTTTTTTTGGATGTTACTGAAGTGTGAGGGAGAAAACTGTATAAAGAAGAAAACACATCTATGTCTTTCAAGAGTATAAAAAATAAAAGAAGACAGGGACAAAAAATAAAAATTAAATCTGGTGAACTACCTGTGACAGAGGAAGAATATTATTGACATGCACAAGGTAGAGGCTGAGATAAAGGGAAGCATCTGAGATACACAAATGTGATTCAGGATAACCGTGGGGTGCATTAGAATAGAAGATGTTAAATAATAATAATAATATGTGAGATAAAAAGAGAATAAATAATCATACAGAGAAAAATACGGCACTTGTTCTGCTTCAAATGAGAAAACTTGGTTACACTGAAGCACATGTCAAAGAAAGTACAACACATACAGAGTCAGGAAAGATATCACAGGACATGTAATAATGACAAGGCAGGAAACTGACCCCACATAAACGTAGCCAAGAGGGAATACAACGTATTAGATTTCAAAGACAATAAAGATGAAGCACATGGCATACGTAGAGAAAAGAAAGAGGAGCAAAGTAAAATGAAAAACAAAAGAAAATAAAGAAGCCAAATTGTCTCTAAGATAAAAGTGAATTTGGAAAGTGGTGAAAGTAGGATAAAATGAATTTTAGAAAAATCATTTTGTGACAGCTGAGAAGAAAGGGAGGAGCATTAAAGAGACATTGAAATAAATTCATACAGAATACAAAAGTTGCACTGTGATGGAAAATCAAGGTCTCTTCCAAAGTCAGACAGAGACATGTCTCTCTGCAACTGAGGGATGAGATCAAGAAGGGTGGGGTCAGAGGAGGAGGAAGAATTTTGCTATGCAAATGACAAACAAACATAATGTTTCTAAATCTTGGATAGGGGAAAAATAATCTCAGCCAGGAGTCAAATAAAGAACTTTAATTAAATGAATAAAGACAGGAAATAAAAAAAAAAAAAAAGATGAAAAAAAGAGTGAAGCTGTGTTGATTTGAAAGAGGTAGTTGTTGCACATAAGTAACAGACAAAATAAATTTGGCACTTCAAGTATATGAGGAAAAACAAATTATTTGTAAAAATTGCATTTGGGGCCATTTCAGGAAAAACAAAAACAATTTCCTACTTCTTATTATACACCCAAATCACCTTTATCAAATATTATTAAATAAGAACCACTTTTGGTTGCTCAGCTTGGGTGATTGTTAAATTGATAACTGCAGGAAATGAAGGCCCGTAAATTGCTAAAATTATGTGTGCATGTACAGTGGTAAGGAAGGAGAAACGTAACACAGAGAAAGGAAAACTGATGAAGAAACAAGTTGGTTTTGTTTTGAAGACAAACAACTGCCTGGGGGAACACCTCAAGAAAAGCGAATACCTAGAAAATGAAATAAGAAATCTAAAATTATTTCAACAGTAAATGAATTTCCTTCCCAATAAAGTAGGGGACAGGCACCCAGGCTGAAGTGAACATAAAGATCACACTCCAGAAATGAAGAGTTCCAATTTAAAAAAAAAAGAGAAAAAAAAAAGATCTAAAGAGCCTAGAAGGAAAGAAAACTAGAAATCAGAGAGTTGTCCTGATTTATATAGAGCGAGATGTGTTGTTATTACCATTCCTTCAACAAACATTAACAAGTGTCCATGGTCTCATGTGATTTAAAAATGAGTAAGAAAGGTCAGGTCCTTAAAAAAATTTATATTCTGAGATTTTTATAGATAAAATTTGGTGTATATATGAAGAGAAGGAGAATGTAACACCATGTTTGTTGGGATAAATCATTAAAAGCAAAATAGGCATGATATGGGGATGAGGAAAGAAGGAAAAGAGGGAGGGAAGGATGAAGGGAGGGGGAAAGGGAGAGAGAGAAGAAGACTATGAAGGAAAAGTCAATACCACTTCTGAGAATCATGAAGCATAAAGATTGCATTTGGGGAAAGACATTGTGATATAGATTTCATGAAATTAAAATAATCTTACAATGCCCTACCTGCTCTGAAACTCATCATCTCTCTAATGTCATCTCCTAATACTTTCCTCCTCTTTCACTGAACTCCAGCCTCATGGACCTTCTAATTTTCCCAAGTATATCAGTGCACACTCCCAAGTTAGGTATTTCAATTTTTTCTTGTTCATGGAATAGCCCTTATTCAGATATCACCTCATTCAGTTGCCTCAGCCTCAACTGTCACATTCTTAGCAAGACCTTCCCTAAACACCAATTTAATTGCAATACTCACCATCATTCATGCTGATACATACATATTTTATCACTCTTCCTTATTTTTTTTCTCCCACCAATAAGCACCTACTGATCTCAGTAGTGTAAACTATATTTTGCTTATTAATTAGATAATATCCACCTACATGTTGGATTTATGAGGTCAGAAATTTTTGTTCACTTTTATATTATCAGATCAAAAATATTTCCTGGAACACGGTCTGTTATTGTTATTGTTATGTGCCGCTTGAGTAGGACCCAACTCATAGCAACCCCTTCTTGGATTTCTGAGGCAGTATCACTACGGAAGTGGATTGTCCAATCTTCCTTCCTAGGAGTGTGGCTGGTGGGTTTGAACCACTAACTAAATGTTTGGAGAATGAATGAGTATTAAAAACATGAACAATGCACCAGTGTGGCCTCAGATAGACAAAGACTATCATTTTTCCACTCTCTGTTGTTGTTGTTGTTGTTAAGTGCCGTCGAGTTGTTTCTGACTCATAGTGACCCCACGCACAGCAGAACAAAACACTGCCTGATCCCGCGCCAGCCCCACAATCCCTGCTATACTTGAGCCCATCATGGCAGCCACCATGTCAATCCATGCCCTTGAAGGCCTCCCCCTCTTTCGTTGACCCTCCACCCTACCAAGCATGACATCCTTCTCCAGGGAATGATCCCTTCTGACAACATGACCAAAATAGGTAAGATGAAGTCTGGCCATTCTTGCTTCCAAGGAGCATTCTGGCTGCACTTCCTCCAGGACA
>NW_006921960.1:2064178-2070878 GCF_000298275.1 Orycteropus afer afer
TTCCTGGCTTTTAATCCCCTTTCTCCTGCTCTTCTGGCCTGCTACCTTGGGCGTCCCTGAGTTGTCTCTCCTCACTTGTATTCCTGGGGCTTACTCTTAAGAACAGTTAAATAGTAGATAGAAAGAAGACACCTTAGTTGTTTAAAAGTTTGTTCAGTGGTTACATGCTTGGCTGCTAACCAAAAGGCTGACTGTTCAAACCTACAAGCAGCTCTACAGGAGAAAGAGGTGTCAATCTGCTTCTGTAAAGATTACAACCTTGGAAAATTTATGAGGCAGTTCTGCCCATCAGCCACTCCTCTGAAGGAAGGTTGGGCAATCTACTTCATTAGTGATACCACTTTGGAAACCCAAGGAGGGGTGGCTATGGGTCAAGTCCGACTCAACGGCACATAACAACAACAACATTCTGTCCTATAGGATTACTATAACTCGTAATTGACTCCAGAGCAATGGGTTTAGGTTTGATTTTTTTTTTTTTTTTAGTTTAATTGTTTTAATAAGCTGACAACCAAATAAATGAATAAAAGGTAATGTGGAAGCAAGGTTTCACGACTTAATATTTAAGAGAAAATAAATTCTGTTTACAGCATTAAAGGGATGAAGACAACTATTTGGAGATATTCTCTACATCCAGGGAAAAAAATTGCATTGCTCCCAGATACAGTTACTACGAACTGATGTACACTGGTAAAAAACCTGACTATGCTCATATTTTATTATTTGGCTAGGGATAATGATCCATAAAGTTTACTAGTCAGGAAGGAAAAGTATACATTTTGGTTATTTTAGATAAAAAATCTAAGTAAGACTCTAAGTAGACCAAGAAAATATGATCAAGATGAGGAATAATTTGCTGGGAGCTCTGGTAGCATAGTGCCTAAGGCACTTGACTGATAACCAGAAGACTGGCAGTTCAAACCCACCAGCCACTCCTCAGAAGGAAGGTTGGGCAATCTACTTCAGTAGTGATACCACCTTGGTAACCCAGGGATGGGTGGCTATGAGTCCAGTCAGACTCGACGGCATATAACAACAACAACAACAACAGTATTGCTATGATACAATATTTATGGGTTATCAAATGGAATGAGAAAATTATTGAAAGGACAGATCACCACAGAACACAGGAAAAAGGCAGTCAGTGAAGATCTACTAAACAGGAATATTTGAAGAAAAAATCAGAATACTTAGTTTATGATGAGTAATAGCTCTTTATGTAGGTTGTATGCATATAGGATTCTGTTTTATGT
This sequence comes from Orycteropus afer afer, assembly GCF_000298275.1. Taxonomy (NCBI): domain Eukaryota; kingdom Metazoa; phylum Chordata; class Mammalia; order Tubulidentata; family Orycteropodidae; genus Orycteropus; species Orycteropus afer. The sequence continues at coordinate 2,065,432 of NW_006921960.1, forward strand.
ATTCTGATAGATGCTGTGTATATGAAATTAGCCTATTTCTCCAGAAACTTAGAGATGAGATTATACTATCCATAATAGTTAGCATGTTAACTATGTCCTCATTATTTTGATAACCTCAGCACTTAGTACTAGGGCTTTCTCTTAAGAAACTCTTTTAACAAATGTTTGCTTAATGTCATAATGGATATAAATTAAAAGGCAATAAATCTAGAGTCTCTATCAAGAGAAAGGCACATCACTACCTGTATTAACATTAGAGTACTGGAGACTATGAAAAGCACTTGCAATGCCAAGCAGTAAAATTCACAATACATGGATTAGAAGAAAATCAGACACAGCTGAACTGGAAGAAGTAGAAATGCTTCTTACTCTCCTAAAGCAAAGAATATTGATTGATACTTGCTTTGAAAAAAGACAACACAGTCAGCGAGCCTGTGAGGTAAAAGGTGTAGCAGAGGCACATAAAACAGCCAACAGTGGTAGAGGAACAGAAGTTGAAGGTATTATACATCTGTGCTGGGAAAGGGAAAAGCCATATGCACCTGTGGCACATTGGGGAAAAATACAACAGGCTTGGGCCAAAAGGCAGAAAGATGACTCATGAGGGACGGCTTATATGGATCCCACATTTCCCTGGAAGAAAATGTAAGGCATCTGGATCACATAGGGAACAGTTGACACATATGGAGACAAAAGCTGCATCTGGTGTTCACAGAGGAGTATGTGGGGGTGGGGTCAAAAAAAGTGATGTAGCTGCTAAGTGGTATAGGCAAGGATGGTCCTCCTGGGAATGCTGAGGGGAAAGTAAATATTCCTGAGTTGTACTAGGGGAAGTTGATGTACTTTGTGCTCATTGACATCAATATAAACACAGGGCAAAACACTAATTCAAAAGAAGCTTTGGAATGTTTCCAGAATGGAAATAGTAAATAATAATGGAAATAAAGAAGAAAAGCAAAACTTACATACATTGTGTATTTATGACACTCCATTCTAGCAGAGTGTTTTTAGGACATAGAATGAAAGATGATGAGATGGCTACAGGCAGCATAGTTAAAAAAAAAAAAAACCTGCCTACCAGAAGAAAGAGTTTTTTAAAAAAAAAGAAAGAAAGAAAAAATCAGGGGAAAAAAGTTCTAGTAGAACATGCTGGAAGAATGTTTACAGTATCTGGAGAATTTGGGGCAGATAACTAAATGTACTTCCAGGTAGAAAACATCATACTTGTGGGATTTACTGAGAAAAAAACATATGACCTACGGCAGTGAACAAATCCCAAATAAATATAAATATTATTTTACTCCTCTAGGGCACAGTTGCCCATATTTTTTTAAGATTATATTTAATATGAAATGGGAAAATATGTAAAATTTTTGTCATTGAGTTCATATGTGAATTTCACCAGGGAACTTGTTTAATGGAATATTGATGGGTTGATGTAACACATGCCTTCTCAACATGATTAGGCCCATCTGAAATATAAAATTGATAGCTTATCTAGAATGATAACACAATTGCTTAACATAAAATAACATTGATTCAGATGTTTGAACATAAGCATAAAAACTCATGTGCTCTCCATGCCAATGAAGTTTTGATTCTGTGGGTCACTCTTTGTATGAGAAGATGATACACATGAGTAGTCACTCCTTGAACAACAGCATACAATGAGGCACCCACTAATATTCCAGGACCCACTACTTGCAACTTCCCTGGGTGGTTCTTGGATGCCTCTATGAAATGTGAGCTCGTGCTTCTTCCTGGAAAATATCATGGCAAGCTAATAAACAAAGTAAATGGCCTGAGAAGACAGGAAATGTATGAGGTCAGACATTCTGATAGATAAACAGAACTCTGCATTTATAGTGCAAAGACCTAACAAAGCTGATGTGGAAGGGTACAGGGCTCTCTCTTATACAGTACTTGCCTTAATTAGTAACTGATAGTTCCCAGATCCAAAAATCTGTCCATCATCCTAGACACTCTTCTCTTGCTCAGTTCTATGTCCAGTGAGGAACAAGCCCTTTTCTTTCCATGGCTGCTGACACTGCTATTGCTTAGCCCCTCTGTATTTCTCTCCAGGACAAGAATCTCATAATTGACCTTTCTGATCTTTAAACCCATCTTTACAATGATAAGATCTGGTCAAATCTTACCCAATTACTCCTCCTGCTTATTTTCCTTTAATGGTTATTCTCATATATAGAATGAATTCTACACTCTTACCCAAAATAACTGGTAGCTTAGTGGCTAAGGCACTTGACTGCTAACCAGACGGCTGGCAGTTCAAACCCACTAGCCACTCCTCGGAAGGAAGGTTGGGCAATCCTACTTCCGTAGTAATACTGCCTCGAAAACCCAAGGAGGGGTCGCTATGAGTCGGGTTTGACTCGACAGCACATAACAACAACAACCCAAAATAACAGGCAAGGCACATCATGATCTCAAACCTTTCCTTGCTCTTCTCTCACAACTCACCCCCATCCAATTACCCAGTAAATGTTCCAGCAGTGTTGAATTGCATGTAATCATATACAGATGTTTCTGCCTAATATTTTGCAAATGCCATTTAATCTACCAGAAATCTCTTCCTTCTTTGTCTATCTTTAGCAGTACTGCTCAGGAATGCCTGCCTCTGTGAAACCTTTCCTCATATCTTTAAAGTCAATAATTCTCTCTTTTGTTACTTACATAGCTTTACCGTTCCACATACAATTAAATTTAATTGTTGGTTTAAGCATATGTATCTCCTACTAGATTGTGATTCTCTTGAGAGTCAATACTATGTCTTGTACATTATTCTAACTCTATCATTTAGTAAAATGGTATTGCATAGTAAGATTACAATATTTGTTTTAGGATCTATAGAGTACATATTGATTGGGTAAAAATAATATGGAAGAAAAGGGAATGGACTAGAATTACAAAGGAAGGAAAATAATATAGTGATCAGATTAGGTGACAAAAGAAAAATTAAATTACAAAAGTTAAGTTAAGGATATTAAAAAGAGAAAGATTTTTTAAAGCAAGATTTCATAATAATTACTATTTATTCTATTATATCTGTGTATTGTACTTGACCAAAATGGTAATATATTTATGTCTTACTAGGTTAAAAACATCTAAATGTTATGCAGAAACGATCATGAATACTGGATGTGATAAAATGAGAGTTATGCAGATTTACCTTCCATAAATTATATCTGTGTTATGAAAGAAGAAACAGTGATATTCTGCCAAGATAATAGAGATTAGCAAAATAGTTACTGACTGTTTGATTAGAGAATACAATGTATTCTGCCTGATGTGTCAAATAAGAAATGTTTTATAAGGCAACAGAAGAAATGAAATTTGTAGACATTCTTAGCCACATAAAAGTATTATAACCTCAAGTTATAAGGAAGAGTCCAAAATATAGATAAAAATGTCAAATGTGGAACTGATGAATAATGGATACACGTGATGACAAACTTTATTTAGTATAGGAAGAAAAATGGCAATTTGTCTGTTGACCAAGGGGAAAAAGATCATGTACTTGAAACAAAAAGAAGAAAAAGTGACAGTTTCATACACTGAGGAGCAGAAAAAAATTTTCTTGAACTTTAATAGAATTAATAGAAAACCTCCTCCTGAAAGAAAAGAACTTGCCTGTGAAGCCGTAACACTAATTCCAAAGATCTGTACCAAGGCCCCATTGAGGGAAGGGTACTGTAACTGGCCCACCAATGGAAGGATGGCCAGGAGGAAAGAACTGGTCATGAACACTGAAATAAAATACAATCCATGGAGAAACAAACAGTTGAGAAGTTTGAGCTCTCACGAAAAAAACAAGAACACAAGATGTTGATAAAAATTATATTGGAAAAAAGGTAAGATACATAGTACATGGAACAAAGAAAACACCAGACCTATGAAGGAAAGAACTTTGATCTTTTAGACACTATGTGAGAAATACAATGATAAGATGATTGGAAAAGTTAGTACACCAGACATATAAATGAAGAAAGAAAGGATCATCTTACTAAATTATCCATTGTGAAGGAGGAAAACTATACTATTTAGGCTTAGGAAATTCGATGTTTTTCTGAGAGAAGTAGTAAAACTATATATATATATATATATATATATATAGAGAGAGAGAGAGAGAGAGAAACAGAGAGAGAGAGAGGGAACATGTAGAAATGATGAAATATAAGTAAATTAAGTAATATGAGTATAAAGGGAAATTACTTTGACATTTAAGAAGACAATATATGAAACATCTAATGTGTAAGGGAGCTCTGGTAATGTAGTGCTAAGGCACTTGACTGCTAACCAGAAGGCTGTTGGTTCAAATCCACCAGCCACTCCTTGGAAGGAAGGTTGGGCAATCTACTTCCATAGTGATACCACCTCAGAAACCCAAGGAAGGGTCGCTATGAGTCAGGTCCAACTCAACGGCACATAACAACAACAACAACAACAATGTTGTTTATAAAGACTATTATAAAGGAAAAGACTATTTATAAATTCTTCCCTAACTTCAAACAAATTTCAAAATGAGATTTTTTTAGTACAGGGTAGGAAATAAGAAGCAATAATGGTGGAAAATGTCATGGGGGCCAAGAAAGAGGAAGTGTACTAATTCCTTATCTTTCACCAGAGTAGGGCCAACCTATTTTAAGTGCTGCTGAGAGGCAACAAGGATATATCACACCTGAATGGAGATTGACAATGATGAACATTTTGCATTATAAACTCTGAAATTTCAAATTTTTGGATTTGAGAATATTCTGTGATTTAAAGTCACTTTAAGATTTTTCTATTACTTAACAATGATCTTAAAAGCCAGAGGGTCTGCTACAACTTTCAGTTATTGTTGTTGTTGCTGTTGTTAGGTGTCGTCTCGTGTATTCCGATTAATAGTAACCCTATGTACAGCACAATGAAACACTGCCCAGTCTTGTACCATCCTCACAACCCTTTCTATACTTGAGCCCATCATCGCAGCCACTGTGTCAATCCATCTTGTTGAGGACCTTCCCCTCTTTCACTGACCCCCACTTTACCAAGCATGATATCCTTCTCCAGGGAATGGTCCCTTCTGACAACATGACCAAAGCGGGTGGGAGGAAGTCTAGCCATTTTCTCTCCCAAGGAGTATTCTGGCTGCACTTCTTCCAGGACAGATTTGTTTGTTCTCCTGGTAGTCCATGGTATTTTCAGTATTCGTCATTAACACCATAATTCAAAGTCATCAACAATTCTTTGGTTTTCCTTATACACTGTTGAGCTTTCACATGCATATGAGGTAATAAAAACTGCCATGGCTTGTGTTAGGTGCACCTTAGTCTTCAAATGATATGTTTGCTTCTTAAGACTTTTTTTTTTTTTTTTTTTTATAGGATTTGGGTGAAGATTTACAGAGTAAATTCACTTTTCATACAGCAGTTCACATATACTTTGTC
>NW_006921960.1:2076383-2077072 GCF_000298275.1 Orycteropus afer afer
TCTGTGTCTGTATTTATTGGTTTCCCTTTTCTTTGTTGAAGAGGGTCTGTGCAATCCTTCTGCCTAGTCCGCCATCTTGCCCCGCCTCCTCTCTTAAGACTTTTTAAAGAAGTGTTTTGCAGAAGATGTTCCCAGTGCAATACAGCATCTGGTTTCTTGACTGCTGCTTCCATAGTTGCTAATTGTGGATCCAAGTAAAATGAAATCCTAACAAATTCAATCTTTTCTCCATTTATCATGATATTGCTTATTGGTCCATTTGTGAGGATTTTTGTTTTCTTTATGATGAGGTATAATCCATACTGAAGACTGTAATCTTTGATCTTCATCAGTAAGTGCTTCAAGTTATCTTCATTTTGAGCAAGTAAGGTTGTGTCATCTGCATCTCACAGGTTGTTAATGAGTTTTCCTCCAAACTTAATGCTTCATTCTTTCTCATATCATCCAGTTTCTCAGATTATTTGCTCAGCATACAGACTGAATAAGCATGGTGAAAGGATACAACCCTAACGTATACACCTCCTGATTTTAAACCACACAGAATTCCCTTGTTCTGTTTGAATGACAGACTCTTGGTCTATGTACAGGTACCTCATGAGCACAATAAAGTGTTCTGGAATCCCCATTATCCACAATGTCATCCATAATTTCTTATGATCTACTCAGTCAAATGCCTTTGCATAGTCAAA
>NW_006921960.1:2078652-2081121 GCF_000298275.1 Orycteropus afer afer
ACTAGGATCTCAAGACCTGCAGAGCATAGGGTAGCGGAGACAGGAAGCAAAAATTTTTTGAGTGGGTCACTAGGGGTAATAGTGAGTGGTGCCACTCCTGTTTCCACCCCTTGGTTCCTGGACCTGTGAATCCTGGCTATTTGAGAAACAGAACCATATATTGGATGCTGGTTTAGAGCATATACAGCCTCCTAGAGAACATTGCCCAAACCCTTCAAGGTATTACCACCTACCTGGCACTGTATTTGTGTTTTTAAGAGGCCATTCCATAATTCTATTAAGCCAGCTGCTTCAGGATGATGGGGAACATGGTAAGACCAGTGAATTCCATGAGCATAAGCCCATTGCCACACTTCACGTGCTGTGAAATGAGTCCCTTGATCTGAATCAATGCTGTGTGGTATACCATGACGGTGGATAAGGCATTCTGTAAGTCCATGGATGGTAGTTTTAGCAGAAGCATTGTGTGCAGGAAAGGGGAATCCATATCCAGAATAAGTATCTATTCCAGTAAGAACAAAACGCTGTCCTTTCCATGATGGAAGTGGTCCAATGTAATCAACCTGCCACCAGGTTGATGGATGATCATCCTGAGGAATGGTTCCATATCGCGGAATCAGTGTTGGTCTCTGCTGTTGGCAGATTGAGCACTCAGCAGTGGTGGTACACAAATCAGCCTTGGTAAGCAGGAGTCCATGTTGCTAAGCCCATGAATAACCTCCATCCCTGCCAACATGGCCACTCTGTTCATGAGCCCATTGAGCAGTGACAGGAGGAGCTGGGAAAAAGGATGGCTGGTTTCCACTGAACATGTCATCCTATCCACCTGATTGTTAAAGGCCTCCTCTGGTGAGGTCACATTCTGGTGGGCATTCACATGAGACACAAATATCTTCACTCCTTTGGCCCATTCAGAGAGATCTATCCACATATCTCTTCCCCATACATCCTTATCACCAATCTTCTAATCATACTCCTTCCAAGTCCCAGACCATCCAGCTAAGCCGTTACCCACAGCCCATGAATCCGTATATAATCACACATCTGGCCATTTCTTATTCCGTGCAAAGTGAACAGCCATATGCATGGCTCGAAGTTCTGCCCTTTGGGAGGATTTCCCTTCACCACTGTCCTTTAAGGAAGTCCCAGAAAAGGGCTGCAGTGCTGCTGCTGTCCACTTACAAGTGGTGCCCGCATATCGCGCAGAACCATCTATGAACCAGGCACAAGTTTTCTCTTCCTCAGTCAACTGATCATAAGGAACTCCCCATGAGGCCATAGGTGCAGAGTGGGACCAGGAAGGTAATGTGAGTGGAGTGGAGACCACAGGCATTTAGGCCTCTTCCTCATGCAACTTACTTGTGCCTTCAGGTCCTGCTCGAACCCAATCTCTGATATACCACTTCCATTTAATGATGGAGTGCTGCTGTGCACATCTAACTTTATGACTCTGTGGGTCAGACAACACCCAGTTCATGATGGGTAGCTCAGACCTCATGGTGACTTGGTGGCCCACGGTTAGGCATTCAGTCTCTATCAAAGCCCAGTAACAAGCCAAAAGCTGTTTCTCAAAAGGAGAGTAGTTATCTGCAGAGGACGGCATGGCTTTGCTCCAAAACCCCAAGGGTCTGCATTGGGATTCACCAATAGGAACCTTCCAAAAGCTCCAAACAGCATCTCTATCTACTACAGACACTTCAAGCACCACTGGATCAGCCAGATCATATGGCCCAAGTGGCAGAGCAGCCTGCATGGTAGCCTGAACCTATTGCAGGACCTTGTGTTGCTCTGGGCCCCACTCAAAACTAGCAGCTTTGTGAGTCACTTGATAAATAGGCCGCAGAAACACACCCAAATGAGGGATATGTTGCCTCCAAAATCCAAAGAGACCCACCAGACGTTGTGCCTCCTTTTTAGTTGTGGGGGAAGCCAGATACAATAATTTATCCTTCACTTTAGTAGGAATATCTTGACATGCCCCACACCATTGGACCCCTAGAAATTTCACTGAGGTGAAAGGTGCCTGAATTTTTGTTGAGTTAATTTCCCAACCTCTAGTATGCATATGCCTCACCAAAAGTCGAGAGTCATTGATGCTTCTTCTTTACTAGGTCCAATCAGCATAATGTTATCAATATAATGGACCAGTGTGCTGTCTTGTGGAAGCAAAAGGCCATCAAGATCCCTACAGACTAAATTATGACATAGTGCCAGGGAGTTGATATACCCTGGGGAAGGACTGTAAAAGTTTACTGTTGGCCTTGCCAGCTGAAGGCAAACTGCTTCTGATGGTCTTTTGAAATTGGTATCAAGAAAAAGGCATTGACCAGATCAATAGCAGCATACCAAGTACCCAGGAGATGTACTAATTTGCTCAAGCAATGAAACCACATCAGGAACAGAAGCTGCAATTGGAGTCACCACCTGATTAAGTTTACGATAATCTACTGTCATTCTCCAAGATCCATC
>NW_006921960.1:2081779-2082303 GCF_000298275.1 Orycteropus afer afer
AAAGGGACCTGGCCTCCCCTTCATTCAAGGGGTTGTGGGTCTGTAAATTGACTCAAGTCTGGGAATTGATTGAGAGGTCGTGACTCTGTATTCTGGCAATTCAATCTTGGTTGCTGTTCACGTGACCTAGAATTCTTCTGTCTACACAGATTAAGTAAATATTTAGTAGGCTTGCCTTGTATTTCACTACTAGGAACACCATGAGCAAGTAGCCAATGTCATAATTCCACATGAGTCAGACTATTCTGATTAGTGTTCTGACTTTGCTATCCATTATGGCAACCATGCCCACCTTGCCTTTGTCGATTAACTGCTGTCACTTGGCCCCTACTACCACGGGGTCCAATCACCCCCATCATAGTTAAGTGTCTTAGTTTAATTAGGGAAGTTCCCACTGCCAAATCAGGTTTACATAAAATAGTAGTCACGGCAGTCTTCAAGGATGGTGGAGCTCCCTTCACAAATTTATTCCTCATGGTACTGGTGAAAGGCATGTCTTCTGGACTCTCCATTTCTGGCTCTAG
>NW_006921960.1:2082403-2100520 GCF_000298275.1 Orycteropus afer afer
TACTTCAACTTGACTTAAGGTAGGCCACTGCATAATCCATGCCTCAGTAAGCCAACCAAATAAACTATTAGATCTTTTCTTAACCTCTCGAGCTGAGACATTGAATGAAGAATCCATACTTAGTGAGCCTAAATCAATAAACTCAGACTGATCCAATCTTACATTTCTTGCACCATTATCCCACACCCTCAGTAGCCATTCCCATACATATTCTCCAGGTTTCTGTCTGTCCATGCTAGCAAAATCAAGTAGGTTTTTTCAAGTATAGCGTATCACCTCCTCAGTCACACTTTCTATTTCACCTCTTGGGGCTTGCTTCAACTTGACTTTAGTTATGGGTCTTGTAGAAGCAATGGGTGGTTGAGGCAGTTCCTGAGAGCATTCAGGAATGTCTTCCATGGTCTCTGCCTCGAACAATGACCCAGCAGGAATAGTTGAGTTACTCCTATGAAACTGAGGGGACGGGGATAATGGTTTTACAGTAATCTGTACAGATGGGAGGATTCAACAGAATTTACAGGCTCCATATACTGATCTTCCTGATTATCTGTCCATATGTCCCCATTCCAGGTTTCAGGATACCTTCTTTTCCAATCAATGCCCCCACTTTAATGGCAGACACCATTCTGGATGGGCAATTTAGCTGGTGTTGTAATTCAGCCATCCTTACAATAAGACTCTGGGTTTGGTTTTCAGTGATATCAACTCTGTTAGTAGAAGCTATAAGGCTTTCTTTCAGAGCACAGCTGGAAGCACTGAGGTATTTTATGTGGTGCTTAAGCCAAGACTCAGCAGCTTTGAGCTCATCTCACTCTTTCACCAATTTATCCAGTGTAAGTAGGACCAACAAACCAGCTTCCTTATACTCCTCATTTTGACAAAATTGCAGAAAAGTATCAAATATCCCATCACCCAGAACATCACTTCTCACAAGTACTTGACCTAGTCGTGGTGCTATTTTGCATATTGATTTTGCCACCTCATGCCACGGATTAGTAGGGCCCTCTTCACTCGCAGACGTAGAGTCACTAGTGTCATCAAAATTAATCAAACTGGAGAACCAGTCTAAGAAGCCCATCCTTATGATTTTGTCTCTCTAGAACCACTCCCGGTACTAAATGTATTAGACTGGGTTCTCTAGAGAAACAAAAAACAGAAAAGCTTTTATATATATGCATATATAGAGAAAGAAATTTATCTTAGGAAAATGGCTCACAAATGTATAGAAGATGGCAAGTCCAAAGTCCCTGGAGGAAATGTCAGGCTGGAGGCTTTTCCCCACAGGGGCCGGGAAGCTCAAGGATGGCAGACAGTACACCAGCTGTTGACTCCAACAAATGATGAATCCAAGATCTCCAGGCTGAAAGGTGGACTGCTCACTCATGGACAGTTATAGGCAACACAACAGAATCCCGATCCACAGAAGAATGTCTCTGTTCCCAGGATGTCCCTAGATATCCTGGCAGCAGGCCACACCCCCAGGGAAACTCCCCTTGAACAGATTGGCCACTCAGAACACAGTTATCTGATACCATCAACAACCACACAGAACTGGGGTCCAGCCAAGTTGACACACAGCTCCAACTATCACAACAAGGAAGAACTTCCAGCACTGCATTCATTTGTTGAAACATCTCAATGGGTATTCTGTTATTTTCTGGAGGCATGTTTTTTGCCAGTTCCTTCAGTGCAGCTTAGACTTCTTTCAATACCATCATTGTCCTTGATCATATGCTACCTTCTGAAATAGTTGAACATCGAGCAACTCTTTTTGGTACAGTGATTCTGTGTATTCCTTCCCTTCTTTTGATGCTTCCTGCATCATTCAATATATTGCTCATAAAAAGAAAACCAAATTCACTGCCACTGAGTCAATTTAGACTCATAGTGACCCCTCCTTGGGTTTCCAAGGCAGTATCTCTACTGAAGTAGATTGCTCAATCTTCTTTTTGTGGAGTGGCTGGTTGGTTTGAACCGCCATAGAGTCCTTCAATATTGCAATTTGAGGTTTGAAGTGTTCCTTCAGTTCTTTCAACTTAAGAAATGTGGAATATCTTCTTCCCTTTTTGTTTTTTAACTCCAAGTCTTTGAGTATTTCATTATAATACTTTGCTTTGTCTTCTTGAGGTGTCCTTTGAAATCTTCTGTTCAGCTCTTTTATTTTATCATTTCTTCCATTGGTTTTAGCTACTCTCTTTTCAAGAGCAAGTTTCATAGTTTCTTCTGACATGCATTTTGTTTTTTCTTCCTCTCTTGTCTTTATAATGACCATTTGTTTTCTTCATGTATGATGTTTTTAATGTCATCCCACAACTCGTCTGGTTTTTGGTCATTGTTTTTCAATGCACCAAATCTATTCTTCAGTTGATCTCTAAACTCAGGTGGGATCTAACCAAGATTATATGTCAGCTCTTATGGACTTGTTTTAATTTTCTTCAGCTTCAACTTGAATTTGCACATAAGCAATTGATAGTCTGTTCCACAATCAAGTCCTGACCTTGTTTTAACTGATGATATTGAGCTTCTCCATCTCCTCTTTCCACAGATGTTTTCAATCTGGTTGCTCTGTATTCCATCTGGTGAGGTCCATGTGTATAGTTGCCTTTTATGTTGTTGAAAAATGGTATTTTCAATGAATAAGTCATTGGTCTTATAAAATTATTTCATGCAATCTATCACCTAGGTCATATTTTCCAAATACCACTGATTCTTCTTTGTTTCCAACTTTCATATTCCAATCACCAGTAATAATCAGTACATTTTGACTGCATGTTTTGTCAATTTCACACTGCAGAAGTTTGTAAAAGGTCTTCAGTTTCTTCATCTTTGGCTTTAGTGGTTGGTGTGTAAATTTGAATAATAGTAGTACTAACATATCTTCCTTTTAGATGTTTGTGTATTATCATATCACTGACAGCATTGTACTTCAGCATTAATCTTGAAACATTCTTTGTGATGATGAATGCTGTATCATTCCTCTTCTATTTGTCATTCCCAGCATAGTAGATCATCTGATTCAAAATGCCCAATACCAGTCCATTTCAGTTCACTCATGCCTAGGATATTGATATTTAGATGTTCCATTTCATTTTTAAGAATTTTCCTAGATTCATACTTTTTACATCCTATATTCTAATTATTAATGGATAGAAATGTTTTGAGGTGTACCCAATCAGCAAATGGAGGTCCTGACAGTTTTAATCCAACCACATCATTAAGAACAACTCTATTTTGAGGAGGCAGTTTTCCCTAGATATATTTTGAGTGCCTTCCAACCTGAGAGTCTCATCCTCTGGCACTGTATCAGACAATGTTTCAGGGCTAGTCATAAAGTTTTCTAGTTATGTATCAGACAGTGTTTCACTGCTATTCATAAGATTTTCACTTCCCAGTTTTTTAGAAGTGGATGGCCCCTTCCTTCTTTCCAGTCTTTCTTACTCTGAAAGTTATGCTGAAACCTGTCTGCTATGGGTGACTGTGTTAGGTTGGGTTCTCTAGAGAAACAAAACCAGTAAAGCTTATAGAGAAAGAGAGGAAAAGAAATTCATCTTAGGAAAATCAGTCACACATTTATAGAAACTGGCAAGTCCAAGTTCTTGGATCAAACATCAAGCTGGAGGCTTTTCCCAGCTAACATAGCTGTAGGGGCTGATGAACTCAAGGTTGGCAGGCAGTATACTGGCTGTTGACTCCAATGAATGACGAACCCAAGATCTCCAGGCTAAATGGTGGATTGTTTGCTCACCGACAGTTGTAGACAGCACAACAGGATTCCAATCCACAGAAGAGTGTCTCATTTTCCCAGGATGCCCATAAATATATTGGAAGCAGGCCACACCCCTAGGGAAACTCCCTTTCTATGGTTTGGCTGCTCAAAACATATACAACTGATCTCATCATAAGAATAACCCACATCACAACTGCTTAAACCACTCAGAATTGTGGTCCAGCCAAGTTGACACACAGCTCCAACTATCACAGTGATCCTGCTGCTACATGAAATAGCAGTGTCAAAGTCTACAGCCTCACAGGAACATACAAGCCACCACCATATGACAAACTAACAGATGACTGGTGGACAGCTTTTTAGTATTTTATTTAAAATTTAAATGGAGAGTTACAAACAAACATAAAATTACATTTTTATTATATTTCAAGCATTGTGTTTATTAAGTATCCAGGTTACATATATTTCTTATTATGTGTGTGTGTGTGTGTATTTGCATATAACTATCTGATCTGTGAAAAGGCTAACAACAAGTACCATAGAAGATAAAACTAAGCATGAAATGCCATATTTGACTTTAAAGCAGTTATAATCTTGTAGAGTAACTAAAATAAACATGAAAAATGGAATGCTAACAGAGTAATTACATAATTATATAATAAGATAATAGAAGAAATACCACAAAAATGCAAAATTATTATTGAATAATTCAAAAGAATAGTAGAGGAATGTAGAGTAAAATTCCAGAGTACCTTGAAAACATTTACAATGGGGTCCAGTTAGCTAAATCTGGAAAGAAAATAAGATTTAGTCAAGTGAAAAAGGAAAAAGAAGTATGGATTCTAAGTTCTGAACACAGAAACAGAATAAAAGAAAAAACAAATAAATGTTTCAATTGTTGATAATTAAAAATATAATAATAATAACATGTATTTTCCTGGACTATAGTAGAAACATTTGAAATTATTCTAGATAGTGGTCCATTGAAATTCCTAAATTGTAAAGTGACAGAGTTTAGCTGGAGAGATGCAAAGACAAGACTACATCCTAGATATAGATATCCTAGATATTCTTGCACATATGTGTGGTCATGTGACTATTGCTAAAAAACAGAATTGTTGTAGAAATTAAAGTTTGAACTTTGCTTGAGTCTCCTTAAAAATGGATGTGTCTAATCTATGCTATTTTTGCCATTAACTGATTAGAAATAAATGGCAACAACACCCTTGGAGATGGAGGATCCATAAGACAGAAGGAATCTGAATCTGTGAGTTACCATCTGGAGGAAAGCTGCCAGCCAACCTCAAAAATCCATAATGGAGTATTTTTGTGCAATGAGTCATTTTTAATGGCCTTTCTAGCCATGATCTTGTAACTCGCACAGAATGATTGGTTAAGACTATGCAAATTGGGTGATTTATAGCCTACCAAAGGGTTTGGTCAGTTCATGGTCCTACTAGGAGAACAATTTCTTGGAATTGACAAGAAGGGAACTTATATAAAGATCAAACCCACAGAGGTTCAAGGAGACCTCACTACCATTAAGAAGGGTCTGGAGTGGGGTATGTCCTTTGGACCAAGGATGCAAGGTCCTGTGTTTGACAACCTCCTAGATCCAGAAGTAAGAATTTTAACTGTAAATATGGTGCAAGATGGTGAAAGACAGTGACAATGAACTTGTAGACCAATAGAACTATGCTTGAGCACCTTTGGACAGGAGCTTGCTGGCAGAAGTAAAAGAGCTGTAACATTTGCTCTACAGGACAGAGGCATGAGTGGGCCCCATGCAGGGTCTCATATCTCACCCCTTGACTGCATGGGCCCAAGTAATGTGGCAGCAAGACAATTCCACAGGTTCAGGTAGTATGATGGGAACCATCAATAGAGGCTTAGAAGGACTTGCAGCAGAGCCGAAGCCTCAGAAACTGTGCAGCAGCATCCCCTCCAGTAGTGTGGTGGTAGCCAGAGGCAGCAGTAACTTGAAGACAGCATCTTACATCTGATCCGAACCACAGAGCATCTGCCCAGTGACACAGAATGGAGATGGGTAATTTGGGAATGGTGAGTGGTTCTGCCTTTGGGACACTGTTGTTATTGTTTACTGTTTGCTTTCTGATAAAAATAATGATTTTCCCTTTCCAAACACTGTATAAGTGTCTCATGTGTCCAGATCAATTACAAATGAAAGTAGCACGCATCGAATGGTTGATACCAGTGGGTATATGTGCCTTATTCCTAGCTGTCTCATGTCTGGCTGGAAGTTTGAGGTATAACCTGCCTATCTATGTGTGCAATGCAGATAGACAAACATGTACACACAAGTATTAACACACATACACACACCAAAAGCAACAATAACAAACAAACAAACAAACAAACAAACATAACTGAACCCACCCCTGACTAACTAAGAAAGAATCTCTGAGAAGTAGGGATCAATATTCCTAGATTGTTATTCCTAGTGCTTCGAATGTTCACCAATATTGAGAACTATTATATTAAAGAAGGCTTATGCCTTGCCTTTTTATTCTTGCTATCTCAGACCATACAAAGAAAGGAAAAATCTTAAGATCGCTGGTGAAGAAAATATAAGGACTGTGGGTCCCTGGCATCTTGCCATAGCAGAGCAATAACAGCATTTTAAACTTTTAAGTAAGATCTAAAACGTCTTCTATCATGTGATTTTGGGTCTTTTTCACAGCAGCCAAATTAATTTCTTAACTAACTAAAGACAGAGTTTGGTCCTGATTCCATCTTTCATCATTTATTGGAAAATTCCTTAACTCTCCTCCTTTCAACTCGTTGTTTCATCTTTAAAAACATGTTCAATTACTATTTCACAGTTGCTTCAGGAGTAGTAATAATTACTCTTTATGAAGTGAATGCCAGGAACTATACTAAATAAACCAAAAGTCAAGCCTAGCTACTCAATTTTAACTTGTTTAAACTCTGTAACAACAATCTCCACAAATGACATTACCCACACTTTACAGATAAAGAACATAGGTTAAATGGTATTCCCAAGGTAATATAACTAGTTAAATATGGGAGCGAGCTGGAATCAAATTCAAATACTTCAGCTTCTGAAATCCACATATGAAAGCACTTAATACTGTGTATATTACATAGTAGCCTTAAAGAAGTATCTCTTACTTCTCCTTCTGCCTCATCTCTTTCCTTTTCTAACATTCACTGAACACCCTTCTCACACATACAACCCTGGTCCCCCACATGAGATTATGTATAGTAAAAGAAGAGATTTTCAGACAATGATAAGTGTAGGAGACAAAAGGCAATGAAGGAAAATTCCTTTGGCTTGGTTAGGAACATAAAATCCCTACCTAATATAAAAAGGAGAGACCCATTCCCTCCACCAATTTCCTGCACCATCTCACCTCAAAATACAAGGTGAAAGTTGTGTCTACTGTCTTAAGACAAAATTCAGCATGCCAAAATGAAAGGAAAATTAGCTAATTATAACAGTAAAATAATATGCAACTGATAAACAGAAGTTAAAAATAAACATCCCCAATAAAACTGTTTGATCCTGAGGGGGGAAAAAATGTGGATACCCCAAGGACACAAAAATGTCATAAACAGAATGCATGCAGAAAAGAGATGTCCCTCCTTAAATACATTAAAGGAAAAGACTGTCACAAACCAGACACATAGACAGGACAAGATGTCCTGGTGGGGGTGGAAAGAAGTGTATACTTCTGCAGCATATGGTAATAAAAGATGAGATACTTGAATACAAAGGAGGAGTATGAGTGACCCACATGTCATAAAAGATGACACACTTGGGATGTTGCAAGGGAAAACATGACTTATCAGAGAAGTTAGTAAGAAAAATATGGAATGTTTCTCTATTGCAAGAACAGCTGTTGCTTTGTGAACAGCACTTTTGAATCAGCTTACTATGTTTCTTTATTTCCTTTCACCTGGGGGGTGGAGCAGAATAATTGTAAGGAAGCCTCCTGAGATCTTCCAATCTCTCTAGTATTCCCCTTGTTTCTACTGAGTGCATTTAATAATTCAGCAAAATATGTTTTCTAAATCTGTTCAGGATAGTATCATCATTTTTATTCCATGAAGCAAATAACAAAGCCAGGAACTTGAAACCATCTAAGCAATTTCAGAAATATAAAAAGGAATTTTCTAAGAAATGGTCATGGGAAACCCCTGCCATCCTGTCTAAGATATTGTTGAGCTGTCTACTTATTCATCTATATTGTGCATATAATTCCCACTTTTAGTAAAATGATCTTCATAGCTCTATTCTTAGAAGGTTTGAGCTCATATTTACTGTGGAGGGAGAAAGAAAAATCTGTGAGATACCATACTAATTATGTTTGCAAGGTGTGTTAGAACCTTAAAAAATTAAGCCCAAATTATTTTCATTTTTTAAATTAATCTGTAAAACAAAACATGCCTATCTGATAAACATTTAAAAGGAAATTTTAAATAGGCCCAACTTTCCTAGAAAGTGGGATAGGAATTACCATTGATGTTCTGAACTTTGTTAAGTCCAACCTGTCTCTTAATGACACATGAAGTGATACTTTGAAAAGCTGTGTCCACAAAACACAGAAGTATCATGCCAAGGTGCTGTTCAGCATCAAAGTAAGAGGAAGACTTGAGTCCTGTCTCTGCCTCTCAGCAGCTGTGTGATCATGAGTAAATCAGGTAACATTCTGGCATTGCCATTTCCTGTTCTGTGGGATCAGGATAATAACAGCACATATATCATAAGGTTTTATTAAGGATTAAGAAAGTTAAAATTGCTAAAATGCTTAGGATAATACTGGGTATATACATACTTGAAATTACTGTTATTATCCTATGATCTGTAATAAAAGTATCCTCATTCTATTGCCATTTATTTGAGGCCAAATTTTAATAGAATGGAATATTTGTTCTTTAATAAAAATCAAAACGTCAAGGTGTCATGCTTTTCCTATCAAATTAGCAAGGATTAAACAATAAAAATATTATTATAACACTGCTAAAGGAGTAGTTGGGAGCTCTGGTAGCATAGTGGCTAAGACACTTGCCTGCTAACCAGACGGCTGGCGGTTCAAACCCACCAGCCACTCCTCGGAAGGAAGGTTGGGCAATCCTACTTCCGTAGTGATACTGCCTCGGAAACCCAAGGAGGGGTCGCTATGAGTCGGGTTTGACTCAACGGCACATAACAACAACAACAAAGGAGTAGTTGAACCTGCTCTAATATGCTGGTACATAGCTAAATTGGCACAACTACTTTAGATATGAATGGATTATCTGGCCACATTTTAACAGAGAAGAATAAAAGAGAGGATAACAAAATGAAAACAATGTTTACTGATATATACTATATACTATGTAAGCATTGATTTGGCCATTAAAAATAACTAGGATATGATCCTAAAGCTCAAATACAAATATGTATAGCGTAAGGCAGAAATCAGCAAATATCATAAGAGACATAATTAAAATGTTTTGTGAATTTAGAATTTGTAACATTGCTTCCTTTTGAAAATAACTGCTTCAAATTTCAGGCAATTATGGCATTTATGCATGCTGAAATTCAGACCATCAGAGAACAAGAGTGGGAAATTATTTTATAGCCTGAGAAAAGGATAATATATAAGACAAGCACTGGGAATAATTAAGAAATAGCAAACCATCCAGTTTTTCTATAAAGTGATAAAAAGGGGCATTCTTTGTGATGTCCTCAGTCATAATGGAAAACCACATTCATTGAATCATGTTACACTGGGGCTGTTGTAAACAATCAACTCACAGGAAAAATAATGTTTAAATAATTTTTCTGTGTAAGTCTTTAAAATAATATTTTATATTAAAAAATCACAAATTCTAAAACAGTGAGCCTGAATATTGCCCAAAAGTAGTTGTGGCCTCTTTTTGAGTAGATGGGTTTCTCCCCACCAACCTCTATTGTTTGCTCTATTTTTTGCCTTTCCCATAGATTTAAGTTTGCAGCCCATAGTCAGGCATTAGAAGCCTGATGAGTAGAGTGACTGAAATATATTTCAAGAGAGTATTGTCTCTATAAAATGAAAAAAAAAAAAAAGATAGAGAGACATGGCTTATTAATTCAGTAATTTACGCCAGGGAAATCATACCCCAAAAGAGTGTGGCATCTTCATCACTGGTGTTTGTACTTTATGTAGCGGAGGTGACAGAGGTGGCTGCTGTTGTTTTTTGTTGTTGTTTAAAAGATATTTCATGTTTCATTTTCTCTCCTTACATCAAAATGTGCTCAAAATATTTTATTTCTCTCTTCTCTTCTCCAACCAAATACTTCTGTTTTTTTCCTTCTTCCAAACAATGCTAAAAAGAACTTCATTCTATTCTTTATGAATGTCTTTTCTGAAGAGTATAAAACCTTTAAAATTTTTAATTAGTATTCATTACATTAGTTTAGTCCTATTCTTTGTGCATGATAATAATTTCTGACATGTATCAGATTAGTACATTTCTTAACGGGGCAGTTCTACTCTATTTATGATTATAGAAAAATTTAATGTCTTTAATTCCTTTGTGGTCAGGTGCTCTCTCTCTCTCGCTCTCACTCTCTCTCATCCCTGTTCATTTTTAACCATTATACTCTTCTAAAGGAGCTCTGGTACCATAGTGGCTAAGGCACTTGACTGCTAACCAGAAGGCTGGTGGTTCAAATTCACCAGCCACTCCTCGGAAGGAAGGTTGGGCAATCTACTTCCATAGTGATACCACCTTGGAAACCCAAGGAGGGGTCATTATGAGTCGGACCAACTCGATGGCACATAACAACAACAACATACTCTTCTAAAAGAAGTCCTGGTGGTGCAGTCATTAAGCACTCGACAACTAACCGCATGTTTGGTGGCTAAAAAACTCTCCAGCCAGTCCATGGAAGAAAAATATGGCAATCTGTTTCTGTAAAGATTACTGCATTGGAAATTGTATAGGGCAGTTCTACTCTACTCTATAGGTTCATTATGAGTCTAAATAAACTAAATGGCAATGAATCTCTGCAAGAAGCTTAGGAAAAGTTCTCTCTGATTTTGTCATTTACTTGAAAAAGTTAAGTTTTTTTCTACATGAAAGGATTGTGTAAAGCAAGAGATGTCACATGCATTGCCTGGGGAACAGGGATCTCTGTTCCATAACGATAATAATACTGAACATTTATGGAATGATTGTTATGAGGTATGCTTCTTCCTTGGAACTAAATATGTATTAACATGTTTACTTTCAGAGCAAGTCAAACTTCACAATTTAGGAGGTAGTTACTGTTTTTACTTCCACATTGTACAGATGAGGAACTAAGGAGCAAAACATGAAGTAACTTTCTCCAACTTTCCCACAGCTAATTGTAAGCAGAGTCTTCAAACCAACCAAACTGGTGCCAGCTCCAAGCCCTACCCAAGAGGCTATCCTGCCTCCATTACAGCTCCAGTGACTGTTCAGCATACACTGTGTGGCCCATGAATGTTCATTGACTTAAGCCCAATTTAATTATAAATTGATAGGATAAGCATATAAATCAGATAGGAAAAAATGCACATTAAGAATATAGACATAAGAGACTCTTACATAACAATTCTGTTTTAACAAACCATAAATTTTTATTTTTGAAATTTTTAGAATATAGAAAAGTACAGAAAATAGTATAATAAATATCTGTTTCCATTACCCCAAGTTGACTCTTGATAAACTTGTTTTCTTTCTCTTTCTCTCTTGGTAAAATAAATAAAACAATGCAGATAAAGTTGCAGTGCCCTTTAGGGAGCACAATTCTTTTTCCTTGGCATCATCTAGTTTTCTTTGATCTAAGACACTGGTTCACTGCCAAGACTGAATCCCTTTCCAGCCAAAGATGAATCTTTCCCTATAGCTCACTATCTAGCCCCCTCTCCTTCAACCAATCACATATAGAGAGAAACATGGTGTCTCTAAAATTTAACGACAATTGCTTGCCTCGGAAGGAAGGTTGGGCAATCCTACTTCCATAGTGATACTGCCTCGGAAACCCAAGGAGGGGTCGCTATGAGTTGGGGCCAACTCGATGGCAAATAACAATAACAACAACAACAACAAGGTGAGCTAAGAAAAAAAAAGTGAATTATTTTTAAGCATCTTGTTGTTGTTGTTATTTGCCGTCGAGTCGGCCCCGAGCTCCCATTTTTTTAAGCATATTAGTTTATAATGGTTTAATTTTTTTTTTTCCATTTTTCACTAGGGTAAGCTAATAATCTACTTTTGACATAGTAAATACTCCATCTGAAATATTACTTATAAAGCAGTCTTCCTGAATCCACATTGTTGAAAACCTGAAAATTTCTCCCTGTTTTTTTGTAACATCTTTTTATATTTCAAGCTAGGTTTCTGAGAAATTCTCCACATAAAGCAGAAGAACAAATAAGTGTTCTCTAAGCCTCGTATCAGTCACCAAAATCCTTTACTTCTGGCACATCTGTGAGGAGCTGAGCTTCAGCTTTTGATCCTCTTTCATATATTGTGCTTCCGAAAAAAATCCCACTTCCTGTTTAAGGGACATAACCTTCATCCTTCCACTCTTTCTGTCCCTGATTTTTTGCTTCCAAAGCAATACACCAGATATACTGTTTCCACCAAATCTTTTTTGATTAGCATCAAAAAAATATTTCTTCTGATTATCAGTATCTGACAGCTTTTTCACTGACAAGAATAGTGCATTCTTTCTTTGTTGGTGTGTATGGGGATGGCAGTGGTACATGCATAAGAAAAGTAAACTAGAGCCATGGATCCATTAATGCATGTAAAACTGTAAAGGTTTATTTTTGTTTGTAATTATAGAAAATATATTTTAATTAGTTGTATCATTATCCAGCTTGCATTTAAATCATTACTATTTATATCATGATAGTCACAGTTTTACCTACATAAACACATCATAATTTGAAACTCCAAGTGAAAATAAATAAAGGTTGTGTTACCTAGTAGTAGCTACCATTGCTAAGTGTAAAACATTACTGTTTATATTATATTGTACAAGCACATATACATGAAGGGAACTGTTTATATTATATTGTGCAAGCACATATACATGAAGGGATTGAGATATAAACTAGAATATATCAAAGCAATCAAAACTCTTATTTTGTTCCTTATATGAGAACATGACTCCTGATTTTGAAAACACAAAAGGAGAGAAAACAGTTTAAAAATGCATCTATAGATAGAAACATACGTTTGATTATAAGGCTCTTGGTTGCACCCCATTGCAGAATATCACATGTTCTACAGTCCTTTTCTTTCCACCAGATTGCATACAGCAAGTGAAGGAGCCTTTTCTTGTTATTCATTTAATAACCTCTAACTTGGACTAGGGAGCTCTGGTAGCATAGTGGCTAAGACACTTGCCAGCTAACCAGATGGCTGGCGGTTCAAACCCACCAGCCACTCCTCGGAAGGAAGGTTGGGCAATCCTACTTCGGTAGTGATACTGCCTCGGAAACCCAAGGAGGGGTCGCTATGAGTCGGGTTTGACTCGACGGCACATAACAACAACAACAATTTGGACTAATTTGGACAAACTTGTCTCATTGAAAGTAAAAGCCTGTTTTCAGACAGGTTTTTACACAGATGAACCCCACATCATGTCTTTTGTATAGTTCTCATGGAGATCAGACAATGCCATCTCTGATCTAATGACTCAGTTAAGTTTTCTGAAAGTTTTTCTGTTTCTTGTTCTAGTATCAAGAACGTAGACTGAATAAACAAGAAATTATTTCCTCTGCTCCCTCCTGCAAGATCATTGCTGGTTTTATCCAGCACCTTCGGGAGCTCTGGTAGCGTAGTGCCTAAGGCACTTGACTGCTCACCAGAAGGCTGGCTGTTCAAACCCACCAGCCACTCCTCGGAAGGAACGTTGGGCAATCCTACTTTCGTAGTGATACTGCCTCAGAAACCCAAGGGGGGGTCGCTATGAATCGGGGCGACTCGATGGCAAACAACAACAACAACATCCAGCACCTTCTGGAGGAAGAGCATTTTGCACCATTGTTACTACAATTTGCTCCTGAATTTTCCTGGTTCAAGAGCAGCTAGAAAGAGCCCTGGTAGCCCAATGGTTAGGAGTTGGGCTGCTAACTGAAAGATCAGTGGTTCGAACCCACCAGTGACTCCATAGGAGGAAAGACCTGGCAATCTGCTCCTGTAAAGATTACAACCTAAGAAACTCTATGGAGCAGATGTACTCTGTCCTATAGGGCTGCTGTAAATCAGAATTGACCCAACGACACACATCACCAAGAACAACTAGGGCACTAGACACTATTAAGGTGCCTTGTGTCATAACCAATATGCATCCATCAGATGCTTCTGGAGTTCTGACTTCTCCACGCTGCTATCTCTGCCACTGTTGCTGCTGATACAACTTCCCTTTGTTCTTATTACTGTGGGTCTGAAATTGCTCTCATTACTCACTACCTCTTCAGAGCCCCAATAGGAAATTACAGCTTGGCTGAAAGGCAAAGTCTTTGCTTCTGTAGTCTCCGATTTGCAGATTAATATTAAAAAGAATAGCTAGAGTTATTACATCTCCTTCATCTTCACATAATACCCTCTGTTTGCAATGTCCTTCACTGGAAAACATGACACTCTTGGAGAGATTCCTCTGGGGTCAGGTTGCCCATGTGGACAATGTCTTAACCATGACTAGTACTCTCCTCAAACCAGGAGACTACCCTCTTCAAGGGAGTGTCTCTCCTCTAAGTTTAAGATTATAGCCTTAAAATCATCGGTCACTTTCACAGAACAATCAGCATCCCTGTCTAGTTAGAACTTCTCTCTCTCTGGGATGGAAAAAGCCTCTTTCAGTGCTTCTAACACACACTCATTAAATTCCATGGGTCTGGGTTACTCCATTTATCATGTTCTTAGAGTCTATCTCTTACGTTACTGGTGAGTCAAACCATATTTTTCACTCAATTATGTTTCCTAATGGGTAAACTCCACAGGCCCTTATCTGTCCTTCTGCTCACGAGGACTTTCTAATTTATCTCCATTTTCCTGATTCTGCAATCTCTGCACTAAGCTTATGATCCATACAAAATATCTTTGGAGCCGTATGAAGGGACATTTACTATATGCAACCAAAAAATATTGTGGCCAGCTCTTTTTCTTGTCTGTTATTGAGGAGATTGACACTTAAATTTATCCACTTTTCAGTGTTTTCTGCCTAATGATACAGACTTTCCCACCTTCATATAGTGCTCTATTTTCTCCTTTATTTTAAAATTGCTATTATTTTTCCTCTTTTAAAACCAAATGTCTTTTCCCCAGCCCCTCAACTAGATGGATTGATACAGTGGCTGCAATGATGGGCTCATGCATACCAAGGGCTGTGAGGCTGGCACAGAACTGGCCAGTGTTTTGCTCTGTTCTCCATAGGGTCACTATGAGTCACAGCCAGCACAACTGAACATTCTAAGGTCCCTGGGTGACGCAAGCAGTTTGCACTTGACTAGTAACCAAACATTTAACATTTTATCCACCCAGAAATACCTCAGAAGAAAAGCCTGGTGATATACTCCTGTAAAGAGTACTACAAGAAAACCCTATGGAGCTCAGCTATACTCCACAACACATGGGGTCGTCATGAGACCGAATGATCTCATTGGCAATGGGTTTTGGGTTTATTGGTAATTCCACTCCCTTCAACACTCATGGTGTAACAAAGAAAATGTTAAATTATGTCAATACAATCTGCAAGGAAAAGTAGGATAGATAAATTAATGGCCCACTTTAGATGATATTATACTAATTAATTTGTATGAATTCTCTACCTTATATGGTTAATGCTAATTTCTAAACTGAATCTGATGTGGAAAAAAAAGGGAGAAACCATATGGGGGATGTCTTGTCAAATATTCTGTCAGGCAAACCAAATAACATCTACACTAATTGACATATTTCAGATAGATATTGTAAGTTCTTCTGAGAGCAAGGAGAAGGGAAGGGAAAATGACAAGAAGACATGAATATAAAAGAGTAGGGATTTTTAAGAATGTACATTATAATATATACCATTCCTGAGCTTATGGATGCTTATTTTGCCAAAGAAATCAGTCACTCTTCATAAATTATTTGTTATAACAGCTTTACATGTTCATCACCAAAGCGTGAGGGTTTTCTAGTACTAAAGGAGTGTCCTCCCTATTATCCCTTATCCACCCCAGAAGAGCCTAGAAAGACCCAGAGAATTTCAGAATACATTACTCAAATCAGTAACAACAATAAAAAGAAGAGTGGAAAGATAAAAATATATCAAAACTCAGAGTAAAATAGCACCAACTCTTGATCTGAAATTGATTCAGAGACTCCCTGGTGTTTTATTGTTTTTTAAAGGCTATAATTTTGCTAAAATGTATTAATGTTTATTTAAAATGTTTTATTGAAATATAATTTATGTATACTGAAATATACAAAACTAAAGTGACATGGGTCAATGCATTTTTTTTTGCAAAAAAAAAAAATATTAATATTTTTTAAAATGGAAAAATAATCCACAGCCAGAAAAAATAGAAAAGCTTCCAAATTTGAGATTTTAGACTATAGTGAAGACAGACTGTATTGAGATGGTCTGAGAATGAGAAGAAAAGGATGAATGTTGTGAAGGAGGTGGATATATGTTCTCAATTATCCTCAGGGTTCTGGGGATGTCCACAAGCAGTAATAGAACTGTACCTGCAGAAGGTGTTCATTTTTCTCTTGGAATTTTTCAGTGTCAAAGAATGACCGTTTTTTTCCCAGTTAGAACTTAATCCTAATATATTTGTTTACTTTGTAAGCAACATACAAGTAACCACAAATCTTAGGAAGGAAAAAATATTATTCTAACAGATTAACTGCATCTAAGTCTCTAAAATATTTCACAGCCAGGGACGGATTGGTGTGTCCTTTCTTCATTGACTCTAATAGTCTGTGTCCAAATTCTCTCTTCTATTAGTATCCTCAGCTTTTGTTTTCTATGTGAGTTGTGTTGAAGAAAGAACCCAAAGTTGAATTCTTCAAGATACATATGGCATCTGCGGCTCTATTCCTAATGTTGGGACCTTCTGTAATGAATCTTTTTATTCACAAAGATAGAGCTGGAGATAGAGGAAATAGAAACAATAAAAATAAGTGTGAATAGTGAGAGTTTTAGCAAGGAGGGACATTCAAATCTTACCCTAACACCTCTCTCTTATTCACTAGACTGAGATCCAGGTTTAACATCCTAGGTGCCCTTACCAAGACATTATAATTATATGAATGTTATTTTCCATCTTATGATATTTGAGGAATCTAAGATTATATGGTATTAGCTTATATTCTTCCAGTGATTTCTGTTTCCTACAGAATAAGGTTTAAACTGTTTGAAATATCTTCATAATTGATCTTATTCTGCCCTTAAATCCATCCCACTTAGCTCAGCTGAACTATAAGTATTTGTCTTCACACCAAGACCTTTGTTCCTCAATATCTTTACTTGCTTATTACAGTGAAGATATCTTGTTCCTTTTGTTTGCAAGTTCCCACTGCCTTACTTCTGTTGTATTATCACTCCCTGGGGAACTCTTGAAATTTCATATTCCACTCAACTTTCACCTCATCTTTGAAGTCTTTTCCAATCTTTCCCTGAGAAGAGGTAGCTATTTAAGTTTTTGCCTTTATATTCTTGGACTATGTCATATATGTGATTATACTTTACATGTTTATTTTATTTTAATTTGTCTTTATTCACTAGTGAATATGCTTTTAAAGTCTATGATTAAAAAGTCTGGCATACAGTATGTAATAAATGATTGCTGTATGAGGAAATAAAGCAATAGACTATTAAATGATCTTATTAATTACTCAGAGTTAAAAGTAAATTATACATTATGACTAGTAAAAATGCAATGAATTTGTATTATATTTACAATTCTGGACTGGTCATTAGATAAACTGTAAAAAAGATAAACTTTCATAGCATTTATTCTCTTTAACATAAAATATCTTTACCTTTTTCCTTAGGTAAGTAAACTTTGTGCTCTCCCAGCTGACTAGAATTCTCTGCATTTATCCAGGCTCCAATGTAACCTTCCCAGAAAAAAAAAATCCATTTTATCAGATTACTATATTTTCTGAAACTCAGAAAACCAGAACAATTACCTTAAACTCCACACATGGGAGGTCAGAAGTCAGAAAACCTCCTTCCTGTGATTGAGTAAAAAATTGGGAATTTGGCTAACAGGAAAAATAGACATGACTCAATTGACTTTGAGCAAAAGTACTTGAGGGTCCTACATAATGGTAAGAATACCTGACTCCCTTATCTGACTCCTCCTAGAGTCAAAAGAGCAAAACAAGGAAAACAAATATTCCTCTATACA
>NW_006921960.1:2100670-2106904 GCF_000298275.1 Orycteropus afer afer
GGCTGATGGTTCAAACCCACCAGCCACTCCTCAGAAGGAAGATGGGGCAATCTACTTCCATAGTGATACTGCCTCAGAAACCCAAGGAGGGGTAACTACAAGTCAGGTCCGACTCAATGACACATAACAACAACATAGTTACATATCAAACAGAATTTAAACATTTGTGTATATGTGTGTGTGTGTGTGTGTGTTATAATTGATTTGAACAAAAAAAATTCCAATTGTACATATGTATACAAAGTGATTGATTCCTGGTGACTGGAATGTAAAAATTGGAAACAAAGAAGAATCACTGGTCGTTGGAAAATTTGGCCTTGGTGACAGAAATAATGCTGAACTCGCATAGTAGAATTTTGCAAGGCCAACGACTTTTTCATTGCAATCACCTTTTCTCAACAACACAAACAGTGGCTGTGCACATGAACTTCACCAGATGGAACACACAGGAATCAGATTGACTACATCTGTGGCAAGAGGTGATGGAAAAGCTCAATATTTTCAGCCAAAACCAGTCTAGGAGCTGATTGTGGAACAGATCATCAACTGCTCATATGCAAGTTCAACTTGAAGTTAAAGACAATTAAAACAAGTCCACAAGAGCCAAAATATGATCTAGAATATAACCCTCCTGAATTTAGAGACAATCTAAAGAATAGATTTGGTGCATTGAACACCAATGACCGGAAACCAGATGAATCATGGGATGACATCAAGAGCATCATCCATGAAGAAAGCAAGAGGTCACTAAAAAGACAACAAAAGAACAGAAGACCAAAAGGGATGACAGAAGAGATTCTGAAACTTGCCCTTGAGTGAAGAGTAGCTAAAGCAAATGGAAGAAATGACAAGATAAAAGAATTCAAGTGAAAATTTCAAAGAGAAGCTCGAGAAGACAAAGCCAGCTACTATAACGAAATGTGCAAAGCCGTGGAGTTAGAAAAACAAAAGGGTAGAACATGCTCGGCATTTCTCAAACTGAAAGAATTGAGGAAAGAATTGAGGAATAAGCCTCAAGTTGCAATATTGAAAGATTCTAAGGGCAAAACATTGAATGATGCAGGGAAAATCAAAAGAAGATGGAAGGAATACACAGAGTCACTGTACCAAAAAGAACTGGTATATCTTCATCCATTTCAGGAGGTGGCATGTGATCTAGAACCAATGGTACTGAAGGAGGAAGTTGAAGCTGCTATGAAGGAATTGGTGAGGAACAAAGTTCCGGGAATTGATGGAATACCCATTGAGATATTTCAACAAATGGATGCTGCACTGGAGGCACTCACTCCGTTATGCCAAGAGATTTGGAATGCAGCTACTTGGTCAACTGACTGGAAGAGATCCATATTTGTACCCATCCCAAAGAAAGGTGATCCCACACAAGGTGGAAGTCATCAAACAATATCATTAATATCGCATGCAAGTGAGATCTTACTGAAAGTAATTCAAAAACGGTTGAAACAGTATATTGACAGAGAACTTCCAGAGGTGCAAGCTGGGTTCAGAAGAGGATGTGAAACAAAGGATATCATAGCTTCTGTCAGATGGATCTTGGCTCAAGGCAAAGAATACCAGAAAGATGTTTACTTGTGCTTTATTGACTATGCAAAGGCATTTGATTGGGTGGATCATGACAAATTATAGACAACATTGAGAAGAATGGGAATTTCCAAACACTTGATTGTACTCATGAGGAACCTGTACCTTGACCAGGAAGCTGTCATTCGAACAGAATAAGGGGACACTGCACGTTGTAAAATTAGGAAGGGAGTATGTCAGGGTTGTATCCTTTCCCCATACTTATTTAATCTATATGCTGAGCAAATAATCTGAGAAGCTGGACTATATGAAGACAAATGTCACATCAGGATTGGAGAAAGAATCATTAACAACCTGAGGTATGCTAATGATAGAACTTTGCTTGCTGAAAGTGAGGATGACTTGAGGCAGGTACTGATGAAGATTGAGGAACACAGTCTGCAGTATAGATTACATATCAATATAAAGAAGACAAAAATCCTCAAAACTGGACCAATAAGCAGCAGCACGATAAATGAAGAAAATATTGAGGTTGTCAAAGAATTTACATTGCTTGGTTCTACAATCGATGCCAATGGAAGCAGCAGTCAGGACATTAGACGACGTGCAGCACTGGGCAGGTCAGCTGCAAAGGAACTGTTTCAAATGCTGAGGAGCAAGGATGTCTCCTTGAGGACTAAGGTGCAACTGACACATGCCATGATATTTCCAATCACCTCGTATGCATGTGAGAGCTGGGCAATGAATAAGGAAGACCAAAGAAGAGGTGATGCTTTTGAGTTGTGGTGCTGGTGAAGAATGCTGAAGGTACCGTGGACTGCCAAAAGAACTAACAGATCTGTCCTGGAGGAAGTGCAGCCAAGATGCTCCTTGAAAGCGAGGATGGCCAGACTTCGTCTCACCAACTTCAGTCATGTTGTAAGAAGGGACCATTCCCTATAGAAGGATGTCATGTTTGGTAAGGTGGAGGGTCGACAAAAGAGGGGAAGGCCTTCGTCAAGATGGATTGACACTGTGGCTACAACAATAGGCTCAAGTATAGCAAGGATCATGGAGCCGGCACGGGATCAGGTGGTGTTTCGTTCTGCTGTGTATGGGGTCACTATGAGTTAGAAGTGACTTGACAGCACCTAACAACAACAACAATATACAAAGTGATGTCCTGGACTTTGCAACTCCCAGCAATGAATAGATAGAAAGATATTTTCTTCCCTTTAAATCAACATTTTGGTAGCTTTTATTTCAAGGAGCTCTGGTGGCATAGCTCCTAAGACACTTGACTTCTAACCAGAAGGCTGGCAGTTCAAATCCACCAGCCACTCCTTGGAAGGAAGATTGGGCAATCTACTTCCATAGTGATGCTGCCTTTTTTTTTTTTTAGCTCATATTTCATTTTGAGCAGAAAGTGCAATCCATCCTAAAAGTGCAAATAGAATTCATGCTGACTTCTTTGTATACTTCTGTCCAGTGCAAAGTTAGCAGTGACTCTTCTTTGAATGTTCCTTTATATTCTTAGTAAACCAATGAAGATCAAAATACAGATAGCTTAGTAAATCTATGCCTGGCATGACACACACACACAAATACACACACACACATATGTTTTTGTTCTCTAAATGCAAAATGATGAATACAGACACTCTCTAATCTGCACTGTCTGATCTGTTAAAAACATGAACATTAAAGCCAATTGCGACCTGAATTCAAGATCCAAGTTTAAAATTTTCAAGCTGTGAGACTGTGAGTTCTTATTTTTTAATTATAATACTGGCTAATAGTAGTACATTAAGTTTTGTGCTTCTGAATAGGAAGAAGAAAATCAATAAGATCATCACTCTCTAATAGAGTGAACAAGGTGGGTGAAATGATAGATTTTGAAAGCCATTAGATCACACAGTATGGTAAGTCACAGTGTCGCCAGCCCCCACCCCAGTGGACCTCCTCCATACCAGACCACACAGCATCCTTAGTGACATTTATTATCAGTTTGTATCATAGAATGATTTGTGATAAATATAGTTATAATTGCTTAAGTGTGATATTTCTCAGATTATATGAATATTAAAAAAATTGTTCTGCAAATTTTTTCTACATTAAATTACAGCATTATTAGTCACATTATTAGTAACTGAGCAGAAGCCGCTTGATTTTTCTCCTTTAACTTTATTCTCAAAAAAGTGATTGATGTAGGATAATGAACACAAATTACTGTAATATTGTAACTAAAACACCAGAAAATGTAACAAAATCAATAACTATGAAAATACCAGCAACAGTGAAAATAACAGAATGAGTTTAGTGCATGCAGATGCAACCATGGGATTTGAAATGTATTGTAATTGGGTAATAATGACTGCTCTGATCAGACTATGCAAAGTCATTATAGACTGTGTGGATCATAACAAAATATGAATAACATTACAAAGAATGGGAATTGTAGAACACTTAATTCATGAGGAACCTGTACATAGACCAGGAGGCTGTCATTTGAACAGAACAAGGGGATATTGCATGGTTTAAATCAGGAAGGGTGTGCATCAGGGTTATATTCTTTCAATAAATTTATTCAATCTATAAACCGAACAGATAATCCAAGAAGCTGGACTACAAAAAGAAGAATTCAGCATCAGGATTGGAGGAAGACTCATTAACAACTTGCAATATGACACAACTTTGCTTGCTGAAATTGAAGATGATTTGAAACACTTACTGATAAAGATCAAAAACTACAGCGTTCAGTATGGATTGTACCTTAACATAAAAAAAAAAAAAAAAAAAAAAAAGAAAAGTAATCTTCACTTTTGGACCAAAAAGTATCATGATAAGTGGAGAAAATATAGAAGTTGTCAGGGATTTCATTTTACTTGGATCCACAATCAACATCCATGGAAGTAAAGTTAGAAAAAAAGACATCATACTGCACTGGGAAAATTTGCTGTAAAAGACCTCTTTAAAGTTTAAGGAAGCAAAGACATCACTTTGAAGACAAAGGTGTGCCTGACCCAAACCATGGTATTTTCAATCATATCATATATATGTGAAAGCTGGACAATGAATAAGAAAGGCCAAAGAAGATTTGATGCCTTTAAATGATGGTGTTGGTAAAGAATACTGAAAATACCATGGACTGCCAGAAGAACAAGCAAATCTTCCCCAGAAGAGGTACAGCCAGAATGCTTCTTGTTAGTGAGAATGGCCAGACTTCATCTCACCTACTTTGGTCGTGTGGTCAGAAGGGATCAGACCCTGGAGAAAGATATCATGCTTAGTAAAGTGAAGGGTCAGCAAAAAAGAGAAGACCCTCAACAAGATGGATTGACACTGTGGCTTCAAGAATGGGCCCAAGCATAGCAAGGATTGGGAGGATGGTGCAAGACAGGGCACTATTTTGTTCTGTTGTACATAGGGTTGCTATGAGTAGGAATCAACTCAATAGCACTGAACAACAGCAACTGACCAGAGTGCATTAAAAGCTTCAAAAAGTAAATAAGCATACAGTTTTAGTCCTGTAAGTATATTGGTATATGGAACTGGACTTATAGAAAATATTTTTGTTGCTATAACTCTAACTTTTGGAATATTTTTATTAAAGATAATAACTTTCTGCTGAAATACCACACAAAAATTTTGTAGATATTTTAATGTCACTCCATCTGACTGTGTTACCTAGTGCTGCCCACTTCCCTCTAGTGACACCACAGGAGAAATGAAGTTAAGGAAACCTAAATAACTCAATTCCAGAAAATGGCAAGCACTTCTTAGGAGAGAAGAGACCAGAGGTGATTTTAATCCCATGCAGGGTGACAAAAGAAAACCAATATAAAGAGGCAAATTTCTAGTAGTGTTTAATGGCTTCATGTGGGTTTCCTGGACCGGTAAGAGCCTCAAAGACCCCCAGTCACAGAGCAACTTTACATCCATCTGCCAACACTTTCCTGAAAAACTTTGCCAAGTATATCAGGGAAGTGTGTCAAAACAAAGACTGTGGTCAGAATATAAGAGCTGAAACAATTCTCTCTTTAGGTGCATGGGACCACCTCCAAATGCAGACCACAACCTTGCTAGCAATAGCTGACAATGACATTGCAAAGGTTTAAAATAAAACATTTTCCTTCGTGAACATAGAAGAAAACAAATTGGCAAATTAAATTCAGAAAAATGTAAAATTTGTTTTAATGTGTGAAAATAGTATATGTCATGATATTAACAGAATAAAGAAATAAATCATATGATTATATATATATACATATTTTATCCCACCCCCAGTAATCAACAGAGAAAATTTCCTTCTATATATAAACCTTTCCTTGACTTTTTACAATAATGGACTAATACAATATTTGTCTTTCTGTGATTGACCTGTTTCACTTAGCATAATGTCCTCTAAGTTCATCCACATTATTCAGTGTTTTGCAGGTTCTATGTTATTCTTCAGGATTGCATAGTATTTCACTGTGTGTATGTACCATAGTTTAGTTCTCCATTCTTCAGTTGATGGACACCTAGATTGTTTCCATCTTTTGGCTATTATAAATAGTGCTGTGATAAACATGGGTGTGCATATGTTTGTTCTTGTCCTCACTCTCTCTTCTTTAGGATATATACTTAGTAACAGAATGGCTGGGTCAGATGGCATTTCTTATTCCAACTTTTTAAGGAATTGCCATACTGCTTTCCACAGTAAATAGCATTTAG
>NW_006921960.1:2107004-2127287 GCF_000298275.1 Orycteropus afer afer
ATCTCAGGAAAATAAGAACAGAAGGGAACTTCATCATTCTGTTAGTTAAAGGGCATCTATGAAAATCTGTAAGTAATATTGTACTTAATGATGAAACATTAGAATGCTTTTCTATGAATATCAGGAATGAGGAAGAGATGTTTGGTCTTACTACTTGTTTTTAACATTGCATTGAATGTCCTAGTAGTGCAAGAAGATAAGAAAAAGAAATAAGAGGTCAACTATTTGGAAAGGAAGAATTAAAAGTTAAAAGTCTTTTTATTTGCAAATGACATGATTATGCACATAGAAAACTCTATAGAAT
The DNA here is from genome assembly GCF_000298275.1 of Orycteropus afer afer. Taxonomy (NCBI): domain Eukaryota; kingdom Metazoa; phylum Chordata; class Mammalia; order Tubulidentata; family Orycteropodidae; genus Orycteropus; species Orycteropus afer. The sequence goes on from NW_006921960.1 coordinate 2,107,309, forward strand.
TGGTGTTAAAAAAAAAAAAAAAAAAACCTCCAAAAGATATTAGTTGAAGTTAGCAAGGTCACCTGATAAAACCTGAATACATAAAAATCAATTACATTCCTATATATTGGTGACAAATAACTTAAAAATAAAATTTTAAGATATATATAATTAATAACAACATAAATTATCTACACTGAAAAACTAAGAAATTACACTAAGAGAAAGGATCCCTGGTGGCACAAGGTTTAAGGGCTCAACTATTAACTGGAAGAGCAGCATTTGAATGCACCAGTCACTCCTCAAGAGAAAAATGTGTGACAATCTGCTCCTGTAAAGATCACATCTTTAGAAACCCCATGGGCTAGTTTTACTTTGTCGTATAGAGTTGCCATCAGTCAGAGCTGACTTGATGGCACTGATTTTTTTTTAAATGCTAAGAGAAATTAAATAAAACATAAATAGACTGATATTTAATGTTTATGCATGGGAAAACACAGTATTATTAACAGTTCATTGTTTCAAAGTAGACTGTAGATTTAACACAAGGGCCAATCAAGATGTCAGCATGCATTTTGCAAAAATCAACAAGCTGATTCTAAAATGTGTACAGAAAATCAAAGGCCCTAGAATCATCAAAATAATGTTGCAAAACATGAATGAGATTGGAGAACGTACACTTAATAGTCAAGACTTAGTATAATGTTAAAATAATCAAAACGGTGTGAGATTATCATAAGGACAGATAAATCTAAATCAACATAGCACAGTACAAAGACTGTAAAGAGATCAACACATACAATCAGTTGATAGTTGGAAAAGGCAGTGAAATGTTCAATACAGAAAGTGTAGTATCTTTTTAACAAATAGTGCTAGGATGAATAGATATCCTAACGTGAAAAAATGAAACTTGACCCTATCTCATTTCATTACCAAAAAATAATTCAAGATGGACCATTAACTTAAACATAAATCCCAGAATCATAGTGTTTATAGAAGAACATGTAAGAAAACTTTACATCATATGCAAAAACTAACTCCAAATGAATCAAAGACCTAAATGTTAGAACTAAAACTATTAAATTCCTGGAAGATAACAGGAACAACACTGTGGGATCCAACTGTTTTCAGAAATAGACCACCAAACACAACTACAAATGCAAGAACATAAAAAGACCTCAAAAAAATTAAATATTTCAGATCATCAAAAGACTTTATTTAAAAAGCAAAAAGAGAACCTACATAATGGGAAAAATTGGGGGGAACAACATATCTGATAAAAGTCTAATCTCAACTTCAACAACTCAACAACAAAAAGGCAAATAATCCAATCCAAAAATTGACAAAGGATATGAACAGACACTTCATCAAAGAAGACAGCCAAAAAACACATAAAAAAAAGTGCTCACAGTAGTCTTTACAAAAATGCAAATCAACACTACAATAAAATACCATCTCACTCTTGCAAAAATGACAGTGATCACACACACATACACACAAGAAAAAAAAAAGTACAAAAAAACAACGAATGTTGGAGAAGTTGTGAGGAGATTGTAGCTCTTATATACTTCTTGGTGGGATTGCAAAATGTCACAACCACTATGGAAAACAGTATGGTGATTTCTCAAAATGATAGAAATAGAAATAAGTTATGATCCAGCAGTCCCACTTCTAGGCATACACCTTAGAGATCTAATTAATAGACATATGCAAAACTATGTTCATTGTGGCGTTATTCACAATAGCAAAAAGATGAAACCATTTAAGTGCCCATCAAAGACATGAATAGATAAACAAATTGTTGTGTAAGCATACAATGGAATATTACACAACACTAAAGAATAATGATGAATTTTCAAAACATAAATGAACGAATCTGGAGATCATAATGCCGAGTGAAATGAATCCACCATAAAAGGACAAATATTGTATGTCTTTAAAAGCAAGATGAAAATAGGTATACATGCAGAAGATGGGAGGAGTGGAGCATTGACTTTTTAGATAGTAGACAAATTTTATTTTTGGTAATGGGAAAGGCAATATCAGAAGAGCTAGATAGTTCTTTTTTACTAGTACTGATCATTCTCACGAGGATACAGTACATTGTCCTGGATAGAACTGGAGAAAAATGTAAAACAAAACTCAAATTGTTAAAAAAAAAAAAGTCCATACTTAGTGAATCAATTGAAACTTGAGGAACCCCTGAGACTATGACCTTTAGATACCCTTTAAATTTGAATTTGAAGAAATTCTATCATGTCACCTTTCAGGCAAATACCAGATTGGCTCATAAAATAAACAATACCTTCCCATGAGTACTGTACTCCTTAAAATAATCATCTATATGAGACCAAGTGGCCAACATTTACACGAAAGCAAAGATGAGAAAGTAAGAAGGTGGGTGGAGTGGCAGGAAAGCTAGATTAATGGACACAGAATGACTAGAATGGTGTTTTGGGGAAAGCTGACATATTGTGACGAATATAACCAATATCATTGAACAATATGTTCTATGTTATTTCTATTTTAACAATATAGAAATTGTTAAAAAGGAACCTAATTTGATGTGTAAACTTTCACTAAAAACACAATAAAATATGATATACATTTTTGGAAAGTGTACTGAAGTTCTTTCATCTTTGAAACATCTTTACCCTCTAGTTCAGATGTTACCCCAATTTCCAAATTACACATTAAATAAACTTTAATAAACTTTGAGTTTACAAAGAAAATTTTATAAGACTTCAACAGATTGAGGAAATCCCTTTCTAATTTTGCTGAGAAATTATTTTAATCATTTGTGCATATTAAATATTATTAATTACTAAATATTAACCATAAAAATATTAATCTTTAATCAAAGTTAAAAATGTCTGCTCATCAAGAGACTCAAGACAAAAGACTCATGAGAAATGAAAACATATATCCACAAAAAAGCTGTTTTATTTATAACAGCCAAAAGCCCAAATAACCCAAATGATCATGAACAATAGACAGAATAAATAAATTACAGTATAGTTATAAATGGAATTCTATTCATCCATTAAAGGGAATAAACCACAAAATGAAGAATGTCAACAAAATTATGTTGAGTGAAAGAAGTTTAATACAAATTATAGGAAGTCCAAAAACATCTAAGGAAATATGAATCAAGTGGTTCCTGTGACATTGTGAAGGGTGGAATTTGACTGGAAAAAAAAGTACAAAACAAGTTACTGAGATGAAGTAAATATTTTACGCTTGCTTTGGGTAGTGGCTACATATGTTGTTGTTGCTGTTATGTGCCGTCGAGTCAAACCCGACTCATAGCAACTCCTCCTTGGGTTTCCGAGGCAGTATCACTATGGAAGTAGATTTCCCCATCTTCCTTTCGAGGAGTGGCTGGTGGGTTTGAACCACCAGCCTTTTGGTTAGAAGTCAAGTGCCTTAGGCACTACGCTACGAGAGCTCCGGTGGCTACATACGGATATATTCAATAGTCAAAACACATCAAACCAAATAGTTAAGATTGCTGTATATAAACTATACCTCAATTTAAAAATAATATATGATATATACAAAATGGGAGCTCTGGTAGCATAGTGGCTAAGACACTTGCCTGCTAACCAGACGGCTGGAGGTTCAAACCCACCAGCCACTCCTCGGAAGGAAGGTTGGGCAATCCTACTTCCATAGTGATACTGCCTCGGAAACCCAAGGAGGGGTCGCTATGAGTTGGGGCCTACTCTACGGCACATAACAACAACAACAACAACATATACAAAATATAGTACATATTTCATTGACTGTTATATAAATTTGTTATAAAGTCCTTAAACTCAAACTCACTGCTATTGAGTCAATTCTGACTCAGAGGAAACCTACCGGGCAGAACTGCCCCACAGGGTTTCCAATGCTGTATATTTTACGGAAGCCGAATGCTTCATCTTTCTCCCACAAAGTGGCCGATAGATTTGAATCCTCGAGCTTTAGGTTAGCACCCAGATGATTAGCACAGTTGTAATTACATAAAAACAGTTACAGTTTATTGCAAATAAATTGTCAGAGATTTGCAGAATAGCTGCCAAAGTTAATAGCCAAAATATTTTATGATGCTGCTACTCTAAAATGATACCTTTTCAAAGAAGTGCATTGGTTTACATAAGAAAAGTTAAAAACAAAACACTAAATTAGGAGACAGAGGCCCTGGGTCTGGCCCCTCTTGAACAATCACTATCCATATTCTCTTACACAAGTCATTGTATCTCTTGTAAAATGGAGATAATTACCCCTGCCTATCCACAACTTCCTGTGTAGTAGAAATGAGTCAGGGTAAATGAAAACTGAGAAGTCTTGAAAAAAAAATTGGAATCATTAAGTCTAACAGCCACCAAATGTAGTAACAATGAAGTGTTCATGATTTTCTTTTCATGCAACACCATTTGTAAGAGTCTTAAGAAGTAGGTGTTAAAGCACAGCCTTCCAAAGATACAATTGAGCTTGCAATCCAACCTGACATGCTTTATCTTAGAATGGACAGCTTTAATTTGTTCCTGGAATCAGTGTACGACAAGCTGTGGAGAAAAACAAGCCTCTAGTCTGCCCATGAACATTCAGGGAAATTCAACCTACAGTAGACAAGGAAGCTGGAGGAGTAAACAGGCCCTTCAGAGTTTATCATTATTCAGGTCTAGGCCTCTCCATTGAGAACAGTTGAGGGAATTACCTTTTTCTGTGAACTTGTCCCTTTTCCATTTTTATCATAATTCCTCATCCTCAATGAGCACTAGAACCCTGCGATCCTCTGATTTTATATTTTTGGCCATTTGTGACTTGGACATATATAAAAGTACAAAGTAAATTTCTTCATTTTATTTGCTTTAACCAGGCAAGGAAAAGTATATACACCTTTGTATATTTTCATCATCAAAACAATTTTTTTCAAATTGTCCTGAAGGTTTTATGGAATGATCATTTGACTTAATGCTATTCTGAAAATATAAGACTGTGATGGCTCCTTAAAATAAAAAAAAGATGCTGAAAAAATTACTGGAGTGATCACAAAACTCTTCTCTCTAACACAGTTTTCCCAATTTAGTGATCTGGGGACTATAGTCTTTAAAAAGAAGTTCTTTTGGAAAGCAAGTAAGGGAAATGTTCTATGTAATCATCCTGTTCACCAACAAGCACTATCCATACAACATGAAATGCTGGGACAGGTCTTTTAACAAAAGACTTTGCCTAATTTGAATATGGGATCATTCTTTTTGTAAAATAGTTTTCAATATCATACTTTGGAAAATTAGTGTTTCACATAGACCTGAATTTGTGATACTAGGTACAACTCAGTGAATAATGATCTTGAAACTTCTGTTTAAATAAGAAACTTGGAAGTCAGGCTCTAAGTCCCATCACAAATTTCACTATTCATTTTGCAAAAACAACGAACTCACCGTTTCATTCAAACTTCCCTGCAGCTTATTTCCCAAGTCATAAAGATAAAATAAAATAAGAAGAACAATGAGCAAGAATAGATACAGAGGCAAGAACAATGATATCTTTAATTTGGGACTTAGAGATGTTTTGGCTTTGATGAGTTATATAATCAATAATAGGAGTTCTGGTAGCGTAGTTCCTATGGCACTTGACTGCTAACCAGAACGCTGGCAGTTCAAATCCAACAGCCACTCCTTGGAATGAAGGTTGGGCAATCTACTTCCATAGTGATACTGCCTCAGAAACACAAGGAGGAGTCGCTATGTGTCCGGTCTTACTTGACAGCACATAACAGCAACAACATAATCAACAATGAAGTAGAGGTTATGTTTAGAGACAGAAAGTATCTTTCTGCATTTGAAAGCTCACTAACCTGGGAGACAGGAAATAGGCTTTCTCTGAGCTTGGTATGACTTAGAAAAGTTTTATTTTTTAAAAAAAATTCTAGTTTTGCATGTGCAAAATACACTTGATAATATCTGCCCTACTAATCTAGGTCTGCGGTGGGGATAATATCCAAAGAAATTAACGTGTTTAAATGTGCTTTGAAAAATGCAAAACACTGTCAAATGTGAAATATGATTAAGGTATAAATTTCAAAGGCAAAGTAGCTGGGAACCTTGTAGAGAGGGTCAGAGACCAAGGATGACTGGCATTTTCCCAGTCAGTAGGTAATTGCTGCTCAGTTACTAGCATGGGCTTTCTCTTAACCCTTTGGAAGGATGGCAGGAATGTTTGGTTTGGAGGCTGCCAAAGTGGCCAGCAGCTGAGAAGTACACTGTTTTACTTCTTGTCAAGTTTGAAACAATACGACAAGTAGCTTTGACCTCACAGGATTGGCAAGAGATTTGATAGAAGAACAAGTTACAGAGAAGCTCAGGGAATAGATTAACTAGACAATCAAAGGCTTTTATTACTGAACTTTATAATTCATGGATGCAAATGCAGACACTCTAATATTTCTAATAAACTTGTATTTCCACTTATGTGTACTTGAATATCAACTTTGTTGTTGTTGTTATGTGCCGGCGAGTTGGCTCCAACTCATGACAACCCCTCCTGGGGTTTCCGAGGCAGTATCACTAAGGAAGTAGATTGCCCAACCTTCCTTTCAAGGAGTGGCTGGTGGGTTTGAACCGCCAACCTTCTGGTTAGCAGTCAAGTGCCTTAGTCGCTAAGCTACTAGAGCTCCTCGAATATCAACTTTAGGATTCTCAAATTTTTCAGCATAATGGGGTATATTTTCAGTAGTATTCAAATTAAAATGGCTTGTGCAACCACACTGAGAAATAAAGAACTTACATTTTTCTTTGTTCTGTCTCACTCAGTATCCCTTCTTTGTCTGAATTCTTTCTTTTCTATGTCTTACTTCAAAAAACTATAAAAAAAGAAGAGAGAAAAATAAAGATGACTTGAGTGCACAAAGTAAAAAAAAAAAGGCCTTGATTCTTTCACTCCTCAAATTATCATCTTTAAGCCATATGAGCCTGATGTGAAAGTTTACTTGAATAAAAAAAAATTTAATATATTTCCTTTGACACAAATATATTTAAATGTTGTATTAAAATATTCCAGCTTCAAAAAGTTTCCGGAAAATATATACCCTCTCCTTTCTGCTCTCTGTGTCACTGTATATGAAACCTTGACCTTCTCTTCTTTCTCATCTCAATTTGTCAGGATCTCCTAGAAATGAAGTAATTTGTATTTTAGCATTATTGAGCATTATAATCTGTTGGTGGCATAGTGCCTAAGGCATTTGACTGCTGACCAGAAGGCTGGCAATGCAAAACCACCAGCCAATCCTCGGAAGGAAGGTTGGGCAATCTAGTTCCATGGTGATGCTGCCTCGGAAACCCAAGGAGGGGTCGCTATGAGTAAGATCCGACTAGATGGCAGTGCATTTTTTTTTTTTTTAAATACCTTTAAAACCTTTAAAATAAAGTTTACAATCAGGAAAGAATTTGCAATTTAAATATTTGCTTAATTTTCCTCCTAAGAAGAGGTTAATATTTGGGTGGGACCTTTGAGATTTGTGGGTGAACTAAAGGGTAAAATCTTGGGGGAAAAATATCTTTTTTCTTAGTAGAAAATCTTCATTTTCTTTTGAGTAAATTAGGCCCTTATCCAACTGTGATGTAAGGACACAAATATGCTGAATTTCTTGGTGTAAGAAAATACAAAAAAAATATTCTATTTTTTAAAACCTGGATGGTTGGCACATGTATACTCATAACATACCTGTGTATCTATACTTGGATATATAATCTATATAATCTATATAGGCTTATGTGTGTATGTCACCAGGTTATGAATGGGATCCTTTCCTGTGTCTACAAAAATGTGTAGGTAAGCTGGAAAAGGTGCATAAGGTTCTCATTTAACCTTACTTTGTTGTTGTGTGCCGTCGAGTCGGCCCCGACTCATAGCGACCCCTCCTTGGGTTTCCGAGGCAGTATCACTACGGAAGTAGGATTGCCCAACCTTCCTTCCGAGGAAAAATCTCAAAGACTTTGCAATGATTTAAAAGTTGTACTATATTAAGTCCCCGGAAGGAAGGTTGGGCAATCCTGCTTCCGTAGTGATACTGCCTCGGAAACCCAAGGAGGGGTCGCTATGAGTCGGGTTTGACTCGATGGCATATAACAACAACAACAACATATTAAGTAGGCGCTCTGGTAGCATAGTGCCTAAGGCACTTGACTGCTAACCAGAAGGCTGGCGGTTTAAATCCACCAGCCACTCCTCGGAAGGAAGATGGGGCAATCTAATACTGCCTCGGAAACCCAAGGAGGCGTTTCTATTAGTCGGGTCTGACTCGACAGCACATAACAATAACAACTATATTAAGTGAAGGTGATTTGATGAAGAATTTATTGAGAGTAGGGGTTGGCTGACTTGTTTCACAGTGAGGGCAAATTTGCATAAACATAAAAAGGATTTTGAATGGAAACAGCACTGCAGTGCTCAAAGATGGAGGTGGCCTGCTCATAGATGGCAGCCCACCACGCAGTTTTGAATGTATGTGGTTCTCCATGATCCTGTCAATAATACAATATCCTGTACCAGGTTCCTGAAAGAGCTCGATAGACAATTCAGAGTCCCTGACTCCAAGGCTTTGACCTATTCTCATCAGTCTGGTGATGGTGAGAAATTGCCCAAGTTGTAAAAACTCTGGTCTATTCCTGTTTAATTTGCTCAGTCATGATGGAAGCAGTTCAAATGTTTTAAAGCCCTGCTTAAAGAGCAAGTTAAGCATATTAGTTACTGGGAGATTGCCAGTATAAAACATTTTTGCCCAAATTTTTTTTTTTTAAAAAAAAAAAGCCATGTTTCCTAAAAATAAAGAAAATATAAAGGCTAAAAGAACATGACTCCAATAAATACTTTGTTTATTTTTTATTGTAAATATTAAGAGTTGTTGTTAAGTGCCCTCAAGTCGGACACGACTCATAGTGACCCCTCCTTGGGTTTCCAAGGCAGTATCACTACGAAGTAGATTGCTCCATCTTCCTTCCGAGGAGTGGCTGCTGATGGGTTTGAACTGCCAACCTTCTGGTTAGCAGTCAAGTGCCTTAGGGACTATGCTACCAGAGATCCCAAATATTAAGAATATAGGGGGAAAAAATACCTGCAGAAGATAATTTGCTAATTGGGTCTCTTGTTTTTTATGCAGAAAGTGGGAATAGCTCAAGGAAAGCTGCACATTTAAGGCACTCTGGCCTGCTTTAAGAAGTGAAGAATGACCTGAATTCTAGCTCAGACTATTAAGCAATGTCAGATTATCCAATAAGCAAAGTAACCAAACCAAACTCACTGCCATCAAGTTGATTCTGATTCATAGCAACCTCCATTTGGTTTTCAAGGCTGCAAATCTTCACAGAAGCAGACAGTCTCATCTTTCTTCCATGGGGCAGCTGATGAGTTCAAATCACTGACCATTCTGATTAGCAGCCAAATGCCTTAACCACTGTACCACCAAGGACAGGATTACTTGCATTTACATACTAATCTCTAGTGAACAATTTCACATTTTCCACCACATCAAAGATTCTGCTTCTAAGTATGGCTGTCATCTGTCTCTCTCCCAACCAAATAGCACTTTACTATGCTCTGGTAGCATAGTGGCTAAGACACTTGCCTGCTAACCAGACGGCTGGTGGTTCAAACCCACCAGCCACTCCTCGGAAGGAAGGTTGGGCAATCCTACTTCCATAGTGATACTGCCTCGGAAACCCAAGGAGGGGTCGCTATGAGTCGGGGCCGACTCGACGGCACACAACAACAACAACAACAACATGGTTAAACAAAGCCTCTTTTCAAATTTTCAATCCTTGACAAGGATGGAGTTCCACGTAAGAAAGGTAAAAAATGATGTGATGAAAAACATGTGAAACTGTTCACTACAGATTAGTAAGTAACCACAAGTAAATCCATGCTTACTTTGCTTTTGGTTAATCCACCCTGCTTCTTAAACTAATAAATTTTTATTTGAGGAAGGTATTTCTCTGAAATTTATTTGCGAAGCAGGGATTACATTTTTCAAACTAGGAGGGGTTACCAAATTCAAATTCTTATTTCATAAATAAATAAACCAAAGACTTAATTGATTTTACCACTGGCACTAGTATTTGCAAAGACTAGAATAGATCCCAGATCTCAAGGTTCCAATGACCTTTACACTGAGTAAACTAGATAAGAAACACAAGCACCTGCCCTGTCCAGGAGCACTTGGAATGATTTTGTAGTGTAAAATGTAAGCATATGTAGTAAAATACTAGAGTTATCATGCCTCGGATTGGAGTGATGAGGTCAAAATAAAAGGACCTTGTTAATTCCTGCCTAGGACTGGGTTGCATTGAAAATTTAAACTTGTTTCTTTTTCTTACATTTCTCCCTTCTATTTTAGCCATCACATTAGTATTAACACCTGTTTGTTTTACAGCTGAAATAAGTTGGTCATATTTCTCTGGTCAACAGTGACATCTGGTGGACACCTTGAAATTTCTTCTTTGGTTTATTCTAACAAAGTTTCAGGGTAGAAGGAGCCTTCAAAAAGCCTCACACAGCAAGTGCAGGTTAAACAATATGAGAGAGGCTTGGCTTTACCATGGTATCAGGAAAAAAGAAAGATGATATTGAGTAAGCTGATATGATCAAGAGAGGTTTCAAGTAGCTAAAACCACCAAAGGAAGCAATTTTTATCCAGTAGGAGTCAGTCTCCTTGATGGCTTACTACTTCCTAACACAGTGTTCTTAATTTATGAAACAAATAAATAGGAGGCTTTATTTTTCCCTTTTCTTTCCCTTTTCTCTTCTGTAACTACTGAAACATATAGCTAGAGAAGAGGCAAGATTGGAAAAATGACAATCAAACAACAACAACAAAAAAAAAAACTGTAAAAATCTATTTTTGAGAGTCAGTAGGCCAAAATAATTATGGAAATGAAAAGGATAGTGAATGATGTGAAAGAATCATGCAGTTAAGAGAGTCAAAGAAAGTTTCAGGGCAGGGGAAGTTTTCTCTGGAGTGAAAAGAGAGTGGAACGGGGAGACAGTAGATCAACTTTTAGACCTTCAGAGAAAGGGACTCCATGCTGTCCCACTTCAGGGAGGCAGATCATCAGAGAATGTCTCCCTCGCATGTCTCAGAAGATGGGCCTACCGAGAGCTGTGCAGAGACACTAGTGCACTAGCAGTTGAGAAAGCAAGACATTGTTGCAGTACTCACAGGAGTACATAAAACCACATACCTGCCAAGGCCAGGAAAGCAAGACCAAGAAATGCTTCAGGACAATAACCTTGGACATCTCAGTGGATATCAACATTGACTAACAATATCAGAACTGACAGAGACCCCTTTCCTTGCTTCCCTAACACAATGATATACAAAACCCCCAAAGATGAGACATGCTGAGGATATCCTGGGTGGTGCAAATGGTTAGCATACTAAATTGCTAACCAAAAGTTTGGAGGTTCATATCTACTCAGAGAAGAAAGGCTTGGTGATTCACTTCTGAAAAATCAGCAATTAAAAACTCGATGGAGCATAATTCTTCTTCGAAACACATGGGGTTGCCATGAGTCAGAAATCAGAAGACTCGATGGCAACTGGGTTTGTGTTAGGGTGGGGGATTAATTGATAGTAAGATTCTTTTACTCCTGGTGGAATGGAAACTAGAAAGAGGGATTAAGTCATTATACAAACCTAAAGCGTATTTCTGATAAAGTGTGTATGCTGAGGTGCAGATCTGCTGATTGGTCAGGAAGGGGAATCCCAGGGGAAATGTGCTTTCTGCTGAGATGAGGAAATCCAGGGCAGAAGAGCCCAGTGCTAGTTATTTTTATTCCTTTTTGCAGCACTGACTTGTCAGATCCTTCAGCAACATTGTTTTCAGAAACTGTATTTAATATAATTTCTTATGAAAGAAAATATACGATGCAAACTTGATGCCTAAATTTCTCATACAGAAACAAACATTGTCTTTTCAAATGTATGTCAGAGTGACTACAGTGCTTCTTAATTCATCTCAGAATATGAACCTTTAGAGTGCACTGTTACCAGATACACCAGATTTATTCAGGCGATAAGTTAGTTATCACAAGTAGATTATCACTTCCATGTGAAAATCCTCACTTGAGAAGGTTCCTTATATTTCCCACATGCCTGTTGATTCATGTAAATACAAATATTTTTAACACATTTAGAATGTGTCTTCTGTGATTTATTTTTAGATTTTATCTTATAAAACCTCTAGCCATTTTTTAGTTTGATGTATTTGTCACTGACTTTTTTCCTAATTAATTTTTGACACAACTCTGAATATTCTTTTCCCAAGTTAAACATTAACAATTTATTTGTAAGTATTCTTTCATCAATAAACACATTCACCCTAGAAGAATGTTCTGTGTATAAATAGGTCTTGTACTTATCAGACAAAAATTTACATTAGCTTTTAAAACAGAAGGTATCTATAGGAGCAAGTTTAGACCATGAGATATCTACTGTCATTTTGATATAATGTACCTGTTCACTACATCTTAAGAGCCCTGGTGGCATGGTGATTAAGCACTTGGTTGCTAACTGAAATATCAGAGGTTCAAATTCCAGCTGCTCAACAGGAGAAAGATGCCACAGTCTGCTTCAATAAAGATTACACAGCCTTGAAAACTCTTTGGGGCAATTCTACTCTGACCTACTAAGTCCTTATGAGTTGCAGTTGACTTGAGGGCATTGTTTTTTGTTTTTTGTTTTTTTCTTAGAGAGGAGGTTATCTGGTAATAAACAAACTGAAGAGATTTGGCCTATGGAATGTTTAAGCTGTGAGTTTCCTAAAGAAACTGGTCAATAGCAATAATTAAGCTATTTTGACAAAAGTCACAAAATGGAGTGACTAAGAAAGGCTGTAAAAATTCTCAGGAATCTCAGCCAGAGATAATGTAATGCATCTTAATATTTCAAAATTATTGAACAGTCTATCAAAATATTTTTAGACAAAATCTTAGGCATTTTTTTAACCTACTGAGAAAAACAAGAAGATACTATATCATCACAGGGGTTAAATAACAATAAAATTTTTAAACTGTATTCTTGTGCTTTAGATGTTATGATCATCCATCCTGATATCCAGAATTCTTTCAAGTCTATTACTCAAACTGAAAATAATAACAACGATGATAATGACTACAGCCACAAAGAAGCAAAAACATTTGCCTCTACCTATCAGTCTATAAATCTTAAATTTAGATTTTCTATCTATATAAAATAAGTGATTTATAATAATTAAATATACAGTGAAAAAGTTCCTAGATTAACTGAGCTATGCATTACAGTGTAGTCTGGATTTTAGTAATCCTTGTACTTATTTGATTTCCCTAAGGCCCAGAGCATATCAAGTCTATCACCAGGTCCCCACAGAAGCCAGCAGATCCCATCCCAGCCTGTCATCATTTCAGAGGGGCTATTCTCATCAGGTACCTCTTCCACTCAGTGAAGCTAAGTCCTAGCATGAATGTCTGCTTTGTAGACAACCCTCTCCCAACAATGACAATTGTCTTTCTTTGATGTCCAAAGCAAAAGGGATGTCCAAATCACTCCTCTCAAGATATAATTGATGTTTTGTTAAACTTTAGTAGGAAGTGTGTATCAGTAAAGATACCATACTAATATTGTGAGTATCTAAACACAAATATCTGCCCCATAATCATGTCAGATAGGTTTTCATTTATCCTCCTTTTGGTCATGTGCAGCCATATGACCATTCTTTTTCTTTCTTGCTGTTATTGTTTTGTTTTTACCATTTTTGAGTAAAGACAAAGAAGGATTTGTCAAAAGCCTTATCTTCATGGCCCTTTGCTGAGCTTTTTAATTGCAACTGTCATTGAAGACTGAATTTACATGCTGCTAGACTGATGGAAGGATCCTACACAGGACTTTTATCATAGACAGCTATTTATCTTCCATTTCCAGTTATGAAGAACAACATGAATTACCTTTGTTAAAAGTAATCTTACTAGGGCAAGGGCACATGTGCTGATGCCTGTTTTAGCTTAGGTAAAAGAAAATGTTACCTACTTCTGGATTAATACAGCGTGGACTGTAGTATGTGTTGCATATGTGACTGTCAAATAAAATACCTTAAACCTTTTGTCCAAAGCTCCCATAAGAAATCTCTTGGCTCTAAAAACTTCCCCAGGGGAACAAGAGAATACAACACTATAACTTCCCCATCTATCTCTCCAAATACGTAGCTGAGCCATTGAAGAAAGAATGAAAGAGTTGATTTGCTTATCTTCAAGTCTCCTTTCCATTATTCCAGTTCATACTATATCATGTCTTTCCTTCCTACTCACTTGTTCTAAGGCAAGACTTTAGAGCTATTATGGATTAGAAGTCCTCTCCTTCATCTTTAATTGCATATAGGAGAAGATTGAGAGAGAAAGAGGGCATGGGGCAGAGCTGTGGCCAGCTTCTTACCTCCTGATCTCACCCTGAGAAGGAAGTACTGAGTTGGATATATGAGAGCATCTTCAGAACCAAGAACTGAGTTCAAGTCTTGTGATGCTTGTTCAAGTACTGGTTCCTCATTCTGGAAAGAAATACTAAATCAAATTAAAAAAGGGAATTTCAGGCATATCAAGATGCTTGCTCAAACTGAACTTGCTTATTTTTCTAACATACTTAAAACTTGACAGCATGTTTTTGTCCTCTGTACATTGTTTTGGCATCATTTTATCACTGGAAACAATTATGAAGTATATTTTGTAGGTGCATAATTGTGGCTGGAATACAATGAAATCAAAAGTCAAACAATTATCAATTAATTATTAATGATCAATTAATCTTGTTATGTGATGGACACTTTCACAGAACTGAGAAGGAGACAAAGAGTTGTAAGTGGAGACTTATCCTTCAGACTAAAATTTATGAGTAAATGGGCAAGAGTTCCAAAATGGCAGAATTAAATAATATGTAGTGCTTAAGGCACTTGACTGCTAACCAGAAGGCTGGCAGTTCAAACCCACCAGTCACTCCTCAGAAGGAAGGTTGGGCAATCTACTTCCGTAGTGATAACTGCCTCAGAAACCCAAGGACAGGTCACTATGAGTCGGGGCCAACTTGATAGCACATAACAGCAAGAACAACATTGTGGAATTGAGGTGAGAATGTTGATGGCAATGGTGGTGTTGAACTTACAATGATACAGAAAGTAACAAATGCTTCCTGATATTACATGAAACACTTTCAAGAAATATTCAAGTTGTATTTAATTCCTTTCTTGTCAAAAGTTATGAAAATATATACAGTTTTTCACCAGAATTATGTATCTGCAGCATGTATTTCAAGAGATTACATTAGAAGAGAATGAGCATTTTTAATATTTTCTGTTATCAGCCAAGATGCATGTGTAAAAGGGTACCTAGTCAGCCAGGTATTGTTGTTGTTAGCTAATGTTGAGTCTCCTCCCATCTCATGGTAACTCCATGTACAACAAACTAAAACACTGTCCAGTCTTGTGCTATCTCCATGATGGATTTCAGATTGTACTGTTTTCTGTAGGCACTATGCCACCAGAACTCCTGATCTCCTGCATGGAAGGCAAGAATTTTACCACTGAAACACCAAAAAACCAAAAACCAAACTCATTGCCGTGGAGTAGATTCCAACTCATAGCGACCCCTACTTGGGTGTACAAGGCAGCATCTCTTCCTTCCAAAGAATGGTTCCCAGACTGAAATGCCAATGCCTCATAATTGGGTATGACATGCTAGATTTTATTTTATCTACCAGAAGCTCTGGTGGAGTAGTGCCTAAGGTGTCTGACTGCTAACCAGAAGGTTGGTGGTTCAAACCTACCAGTCACTCTGCAGAAGGAAAACAGGGCAATCTACTTCTGTAGAGATACTGCCTCAGAAACCCAAAAAGGGTCACTATGAGTCAGAATCAACTTGATGGCAGTGAGTTTTTTGTTTGTTTGTTTACCTGCATTTTGGTCTCCGGGGTTAGATTTTTCATTTTGTTTTGGGGACGGGATCTCTTTGTTCTGGGGAGGTGCCTGTGAAACGGTGAGAATATAGTGGTTGCATCTGGACCTGTTTAATCTCAGGATGGAAAACAGGTTCTTATCAACCTCTTTAGGACAGGCTCCTTCAGCTCCCTCAGGAAACGCTCCTCTTGGTCCTGCTGTCTGTTGCTGTTATTGTAACACTGTCTTCAGTGTTAACAGCACTTGACCTTTGTTATAGCTCTTTTAGGAGATTACTTGCCTCCTGTCTCTCTGATACTTCTTTCTTCTCTCACGTTTCTTCCTCTTGCTTCTCTTCCTGCTTTTTTGTGTCTGGGAAACCTCTGTGAGTGTTGGATGCTTATAAAAACAACTCAGTAAACATCAAGGCATGGATCCTCATAGTCTGGTCCACAAATTAACCAATCCCCTCTCAGTAGGCCACAGATAATATCATTTGTATAGTATACAGTCATTTCTTTTGCATAGTGCAATAACCAGTTCTTGCAAGATGCATACCAATCACAGAGTGAACTGCAGCCCAGGGCCAGGGAGAAAGTATCAAACCCAGTTATTTACAGTTTACCCAGGAAATGTTAATCAACCTAGACAAAAGCAACAAACCCTCTGCAGTAGAAAACTAAGTAAGGCATAGGCAACGGTAATGCCTCAAGTCTTAGGGAAAAAAACTCTAGAACTGTTTTTTGTTTTTTTCCAAAGAACCAAGGCAAAAGCTCACATAAAGGGACTCATTTTGCCATAATCCTGTAGAGTGGGCCATTGCAATTAAGGGGATAAAAAGAGAAAAAGTGCTGGTGTGGGGTGGGAGATTTTGCCTCACTTTTCATTTCTACTGCTTTAGAGGATTCTTGAGGCAGATGAAGCCTCCCACAACCCAGCCCCCCTAGTCTGGAAGTGGCTGTGGTACCAGAGTCTGGCTTAATGCAAGGAGAGCCAGGCCTAGGCATGCAGGGTTGTCATAAGCTCGACTCTCCCTACTGCTCTCTCTACAAGAAGCAAGAGGA
The DNA here is from genome assembly GCF_000298275.1 of Orycteropus afer afer. Lineage (NCBI taxonomy): Eukaryota > Metazoa > Chordata > Mammalia > Tubulidentata > Orycteropodidae > Orycteropus > Orycteropus afer. The sequence continues at coordinate 2,124,290 of NW_006921960.1, forward strand.
GATCCATGAAGAAAATTAGATAGGAAAAAGACAAAATGTTGACAAAATCTGCAAACTTGACTCACACAGATGACAAGAAAAAAATAACCAAATCTTGCGAGGGTCTTAGAAATTTGGGAATTGAAATGTTCTATGGTCTCTGGTGGTGTAGTGCCTAAGACATTTGACTGCTGACCAGAAGGCTGACAGTTCAAACCCACCAGCCACTTCTTGGAAGGAAGGTTGGGCAATCTATTTCCATAGTGATAATGCCTCGGAAACCAAAGAAGGGGTTGTTATGAGTTGGATCCAACTCCACAGCAGTGAGTTTGGTTTTTGGTTTATGGTATTAAAAACTTACTATAATTTTAACAAAAAGGAAATGGAGTCTTGCTCTATACTCTAAGCTGTAAAAGGGGAAAACATCAATTATATTTTAACATATATTAGGATTTATCGCAAAACAATTTGGGACATTACATAATATCAGTAACTCACAGATGTAATGTTTGCTTAAAGCAGGCTTGCCTTCTATACACACACACATCTACATTAACTTATTTAATCTTCACAACAATACTATGATATATGAACATGAAAAAAAAAAAAAGAAAGAAATTCTCAAAGACAAAGCAAGGTCTGGTTTGTTTGGGTACTTCTGGTCTTTCTCAAGAGACTGACCATGATTTTGATAGCTGTCTCATTTGCTATGAGTGTCAAGGTCAAAAGGAAAACCAGGGAAGGAAAGAGAATGGATACATGAGCAGAAACTCATTGCCTTGAAATAGATGAAACATGTCTCCTCCTCTGACTGGTTTGGTAGAATTGCCTTTACTTAGGAAGAACAGTATTGTGCTCACCTTAGAGAAAGAAGCCAGTCCTATGTTTATACTCCCTTCTCCCCATCACATATATAAGTTAAGTTTGCAGGTTTATTCAAACTTTTGTTGTTGTTGTTATGTGCCGTCGAGTCAGACCCAACTCATAGCGACCCCTCCTTGGGTTTTCGAGGCAGTATCACTATGGAAGTAGATTGCCCCATCTTCCTTCCCAGAAGTGGCTGGTGGGTTTGAACCACCAGCCTTCTGGTTAGCAGTCAAGTGCCTTAGCCACTATGCTACCAGAGCTCCCTATTCAAACTTTGTTGTTGTTGTTGTTATGTGCCGTCGAGTCAAACCCGACTCATAGCGACCCCTCCTTGGGTTTCCGAGGCAGTATCACTACGGAAGTAGGATTGCCCAACCTTCCTTCCGGGGAGTGGCTTGTGGGTTTGAACCGTCAGCCATCTGGTTAGCAAGCAAGTGTCTTAGCCACTATGCTACCAGAGCTTAGTCCTTGTAATATGGAGAGTTTTGTTTAACTTAGAAGGATAAATAATAAAAAGTTGGCAGAAATGAGCAATGCTCCCTTCAAAAATCTAATCTTTCTGGGCTTTGTTAAAGAAACTTCAGAGGAAATTGATGACCATAGAGATTTATATTTATTAATCTAGAGGGATTTTTTTCTAGCTCTGGAATGATAATAGTTACTTGAGTTATGGCTGAATAAGGGAGACTATTAAACCAGGGAGTCCCCTTATGGTTAACACTCATTAATCATTTTTATAATTAAAAATATATTTCTCAACTCAGTCTATTTTTCGTATTTTAAGAACATTTATCAGAATAAGACTTTTCTGATGCTCAATATGGAAAACTTATTTGTTAAAGAATTTAGTAAAGGGAGAGCCTGATCTAATTATGTAGCATCACATACATCATACATGCATATAATCTTTTATGCTGTCTATATTTATAGAAGTGGGATTATTTATGTTAATAATACTAAACAAAATGATAAACTGATTTGTAAACTTGTTGTTGTCATGTGCTGTGGAATCAGATCAGACTCATAGTGACCCCTCCTTGGGTTTCCGAGACCGTATCACTACGGACGTAGATTGCCCCATATTCCTTCCGAGGAGTGACTGGTGGGTATGAAACGCCAGCCTTCTGGTTAGTAGTCAAGCGCCTTAGGCACTACACTACCAGAGCTCCTATTTGTAAACTTAGTGGTTTTATTTCTATTTTTATATCATATGCTTACATTGAAAATACAGAAAGATTCTGTATTATCTCTTTATTCCAGAGATAATCAAGTTTATGATCTTAGTGACTAGCTTTCAAATATTTCCCAGGCATATAATTCAAAACAGGTTTGCTCACATGAACACCCACAACATTTACATAGAGGGGATTATGCTATTGCAGAAGTAAACAAAGACCTATCAAATGAGAACAAACAGAGGCTATTTATTCAGAGATTACTATATAGCATGTGTGTCAGTCACCACCTCTTGCATTTGGCAGAGACTCAAAGGCAGACATGAATGGGAAAGCTTTATAGTGGAAAAAACTAAGGTTCCCAGTATGCTCTGATGGGAGTTTTTCACATGGGAAAGCTGGAACCAAACTAAGTAGAAGTGTGGCCTATTATGTGATTGGTTTTAGAAACATATTTGTCTTTCTCTGGTTGGTCCTGAATTGTAAGCAAGAGTTAAAAAAAGAGGATGTTTGTAATCTTTGACCAAGTGCTCACTGTTCTGGGCCATTTGTTGCAGAGATGGTTTAACTTCCTTTTATCCATGACTTGAATAGAACTTGGATTTTTCTTCTTTAATAATAGGTTCAGTTAATATTCACTAAAATCATTACTTTTAATGACTGAATATATCCCATTTTACACATGTGCTATATTCTCATACTTGTTTCATTGATGTGCTGTAATGTAACATCCATCTCCTTCTTAACACTATTTGAAGTATTTTCAAATTATCTGTATTTTAACAATGATATAATAAACTGCTTTAGAGATAATTATTTTTGCACTTATCCACTTACATTTTCAAAATAAATTACCAGGGTAAAATTCTATGGTCAAATACATTTTGCACATATTGAATATGAGTACAACAGGCTTACAGGTGAGGAGAGACAACACAGGGACGCCAGAGTAGCAGGGAAGGGGATAAAAGCCTTGA
>NW_006921960.1:2130707-2136099 GCF_000298275.1 Orycteropus afer afer
ACGAAAGAGGGGGAGGCCTTCAACAAGATGGATTGATACGGTGGCTGCAATGATGAGCTCAAGTATAGCAGACATTGTGGGGCTGGCGCGGGATCGGGCAGTGTTTCGTTCTGCTGTGCGTGGGGTCGCTATGAGTCAGAAACGACTCGACAGCACTTAACAACAATAACAACAACATGCTAAACTTCTCCAATTGAAACAATTAATTCCCTAAAGTGGGTGGAAGTGACAAATAATGTTAATATTAGTAGCCATTTTTAAAAAAATTGCTTATGCTACTAATGACCAACGTTTATTTACTTATGAAGTTGAAAATCTTCTCCTCTTTATTGACTATTTTTATTTTTGCTTTTCTCATTTCCCAACTCATGTCTTCTGCTTTCCCTATATGTTTTATTGATGCAATCCATTTTCCTTTTTTTTTAATTTAAGTCTTTGTAATTTTTTTTTCCTCTCCTTTTTTTTTTAATTGTGATTTGGGTGAATGTTTACAGAGCAAATTCACTTTCCATACAGCAGTTCACACACACTTTGTCTCATGACATTGACTACCATTTACCACAATGCAACAGCTCCCCTCTCACTCCTCCCCATAATTACCTCTTCCCTGTGTCCATCCCTCCATACACTCCTGCCCCCTGAGCTGTTTTCCTGTGCATAAACAGCTCTTCTCTCTCCCATGATCATTCCCTCTAAAGAGTGTGTCTACCTCAGGTAAATGTTCAATGCATATGCCTGTCTTTTGTTTGGCTTGTAGCCACAGCTTGTAGCCACAGGTGTAAGTTCAATTCCAGACCTGAAGGGCAGCTAGGGGACATAGTCTCAGTGGTTTCACCAGGTTCTATCAGACCAGAAAACCTGACACACACACCCCTTTTTTTTTCCCAAATGGTTGTGAGTTTTACTCCACATTGTTCTCCCTCTCTATCCAGGATCTCCTACATAGATCCCCTTTCGAGTGGTTGCCCGTGGTAGCCAGGCACCATCTAGTTCTTCTGGTCTCATAGACATATAGGCTGCAGATTGCATGTTGTACCAGTCGCTTGGACTAATTATTTCCACGAATCTTTGGTTTTCCTCATTCTTCTTTGCTCTGGATGAGGAGAGACCCATCGTTCCATCTAGATGGCTGCTTGCAAGCTTTTAAGATCTATTTTCCTTGTGATTTATAAGTTATTTATTTTTTATATGACATTTGTCTAACTTTTTTTAGTCTTTTAATTTTTGAATTGTATTGTACTTTGTTTTGCAATGTGAAGTGCCTACTATTTCCAATGGCCTTTAGAAAGTTACTAAGATTTTAGGCCTATATATTCAAGGTCACAGCCAGATGGCGCTCTTAACTATAGAGATAGTGAAGACCTTGTGTTCTGAAAAGCTGCTATGTTTATGATGTCCTCCAAACACATGTGATGTAAATTCTAACCCCTGTACCTATGGAATGGAGTCCCGGAGGCATAATGATTAAGCACTTGACTGCTAACCAAAAACTAAGCAGTATGAACCCACCCAGTGGCTCCATGGGAGAAAAGACCTAGTGATCTCTTCCCATGAAGATTGTGTTGTTGTTGTTGTTATGTGCCGTCAAGTCAGATCCGACTCATAGAAACCCCTCCTTGGGTTTCTGAGGCAGTATCACTACGGAAGTAGATTGCTCCATCTTCCTTCCGAGGAGTTGCTGGTGGATTTGAACTTCCAGCCTTCTGGTTAGCAGTCAAGTGCCTTAGCCACTATGCTACTAGAGCTCCCCCCATGAAGATTATTGCCTTGAAAATCCTGTGGAGCAGTTCTGCTCTGTCCTATAGGGTCACTATGAATTGGAATTGACTGGATGGATGTGGCACACAAAAACAGCATACCTATGGATGTAATTCCTTTTGGGGAATAGAGATTTCTTTGTTATGTTAATGAGGCATGTCAGTGTTGTTGTTGTTGTTGTTAGACCAACCCCTCCTTGGGTTTCCAAGGCAGTATCACTATGGAAGTAGATTGCCCAATCTTCCTTCCAGGAGTGGCTGATGGGTTTGAACCACCAGCCTTCTGGTTAACAGTCAAATGCCTTAGGCACTGTGCTACCAGAGCTCCCATGTCAGTGTAGAATGTATCTTATGTCAATTACTTTTGAGATATAAAAAGAGCAAATTAGGCACAGAGAAGGAAGCACAAATGGAGAAAAATTTATATAACCTGGTGATCTCCACAGAACCAAGGAAGAGAAGCTAAAAGACAAAGGCTTTTCTCCCAGAACAGATGGAACCAGCCTTTCCCTAGAGCTGGTGCCCTGAATTCTGATGTCTAGTCTCCTAAACTGTGAGAAGCTAAATTTCTGTTTTCTAAAGTCTGTTCTCTAAATTTCTAAGGAAATGTGTGATATTTCCATTACAGCAGCATTAGCTAACTGAGACACTGACTTATACCACCTTTCTTGCAGTTAGAAAATAAACTCTTACATAAAAATAAAAATTATTTATATATATACACACATATATATATATATTTCAATTTACTGTAAAATTCTATTTAGCTCACTAATTGTTTTTATTTTAACAGTAGGAATACTAGCATTCAGGCATTGTTCTGTGATGTACCCATACATGTTATAGAGCCTTTTGTGAACTGACCTTTTCTGGCATTTTCTTACCTTAATTTATAATTCTTAACTTATAATTATATAAGCCAGGTGAACACTAACCCCCTTGGGCTTTCTTTTCCACACTTGCTGAGAAGATCTTAATTAGCTATTTGTTGTTGTTGTTATGTGCTGTCCAGTCAGACCCGACTCATAGCGAACCTTCCTTGGGTTTCTGAGGCAGTATCACTACGGAAGTAGATTGCCCAACCAGCTATTTAGCTTACCCAAATATAGGAATTTGAACAGTTCTGTTACTGAGTTCTGAGTGACTAGGGCCTGTTGTTCTTCTTCCCAGGGAAAGGTCTTAGCAGAGATCTGAGTGTCCTGGTACTCTAGCCACAGGGACCCACACTAAACTTCTCTCTTCAAACTTGGGACTACCTATTCCCTACAGTTGTCACAGCAGTTCTCAGTATGGCCTATAAATTGGAGTTATCTATGGATTATATAAAATATTTCTAATCCCCTGAATCTATTACCAGAAATTCAGATTTAATTTGTCTGAGGGCCTTGGAATCAGTATTTTCAGAAAAGCTTTCCAGATGTTTCAAATGTACAGCCAGAATGAAGAAGCATCTCTAAAAATCTTATTTTTTTCCTTACTCTTGGGTCAATACAGCATGCATATTTTACATCTTTCATCCTTAATAGATCTTTCCATTATAAAATAATTCCAACATGAGTTAACTTGCGAAGTCAACTTTTTAAAATATTCTTCTTTGTTTTGGACAATTTCAAGCAAAATGAAAATGTATAATGAATAAGCAAACAGTTTTTCTTCAATACTCAAGTCAAATCATTACAACTGATTGACCTAACACAATCTCATAGACAAAAATATTTATAAATATTTCATTTGAAGGGATCCAAGAGATAATCTAATTGTAATTTTCATTTGGTAAGTAAAGAAACTGAGAGTCAGAATAATCAGGTAATTCTGACAATGCTGTCCAGTCATTAAATGCTGGATTTAGTCCTGCAACATGAATGGGTGGTTATTGAATGAAGCATAAGAAATAACTCCAAAACTTAGCAACTTAAAAACATAGCACACATTTAAAGTTTCACAGAGTTTCTTTGTGTCATAAATTTTGGAGCGGTATGCCTAGTTATTTTTGGTCCACTGTGTCTTGTGAGGTTGCAATCAAGATGATTGGTTGGGGTGCAGTCATATGAAGGATTGACTGAGGCTCAAGGATATGCTTCCAAGATAGCACCCTTAATTCCTCACCACATGGACATACATAGAGGTATTTGAGTGTCCTCATGACTCAGTAGTAGCCTAACCTTAGAGCTTGTGATCTAAGAGAACAATATGGAAGGTACAATATTATGAAGAAGTTTTGGAAGCTATATTTATAACACCTACATTCTATTTGTAAAACCCTATTTATTACATCCTATTTGTAACACCTTTCAGTTACACAAGGGCATTCCTTTCTAATGTAGGAGAGAAGTACACAAGTGCATGACTACCAAGAAGGAAGAACCCACTGGGAGGTGATCTTAGAGACTGACTACCATGAATAGCTTGGCATTTATCTAAATCCCTTCATTTTCACGTCATAGATTAATTATAAATTTTAGGTTCTTGGCGGTCCTTCAAAATCTTTTTAGTTTTCACAACCAATAACATAACAGCTCTTGTCTTTGGCATACATTATCACCTGACATTTCATGTTAGTATTTGACAATGTGTCATCTAGTAACAAGTTGAGAAAATAAAACTTTAAAAATAAGTTTCAATAATTTTCAGTGTCTTAGAGAAATCTGCATCTATCTCATTTGATGTTTTTGACATTTACCTTTAAAAGGCATACTTGGATTTTCAGTCCAGTGATCTGACAATTCTGTGAAGAGAAATTTTATTCTTCTATTTTAAAAACATAAGAAAGTCTGCCTCCTCTGAGGAGATGTGTAATCTTTTCTATCGACAATCAGTACTTTTTCTCTCAATGATAGCGACATATGATCTACATCAGCACAAGACCTATATCCTAGGGTTCAATCAGTTCTCATGTTTGAGATTATTGTGAACTACAAAGATGAAGCAAGATGTAGGTTAAGAATGTTTGTTTGTTTTTATGTTAAAGAGAATATTAACATTTAAAATTTTTTATTAGAAAAACAATACTGAAGTGTTAAACTAATTTTAAATTTTTAAAAATTATTTAAATTAGAAGTCATTTTATTAAAACTCCAAATTTCAGAGCCATAGTTCTTTAGACTTTTTGAGTTTAGCTTGCAAATATTATTATTCTTTCCATAAGCCTAGTATGTTTCAGCAAGCATTTTTTTTAAGAATACATTTTATCAAAATATAATTTATGTACAGCGAAGAAAAGAATGTATGGTTTCAAGAAAGGTGAAACTTCTGCTTTTAACAAAAATGATTTATTTTTCACATTCCCTTCCACTAAAGATATTTGTTATATCCTGAAAAATAAATGTAAGGAATTATATTATCTATTTATTGCTTATATGGTCATTAATAGCTTATTGAAATGGGACATTAATAACTACTCTTGCAATTTTTAACTGCATGAAACTACTCGAGCAACTGTGAGCCAATGGTAATAGACAATTAGTCCATTATTAAAAGTAAGCTAGAAGTAAGGATTAGGTGAGGAGGGGAAACTCAGGGACGCCCAAAGAAGCAGGCCAGAAGAGCAGGAGGAAGAGGATTAAAAGACAGGAAGCCAGACAGAGGAACAGTCAGCCACATTGACCCAGGTGGGGGGGATACGAGAGGTCTCCAAC
>NW_006921960.1:2139029-2142323 GCF_000298275.1 Orycteropus afer afer
TTATTAGGCAAATACAAAGGGTTGATCTTTTACATGATGATAAAATAAAACAAAGCTTTAAATAGCTTTAATGGCAAAATCCTAACAGACTCAGGATGGTTATGTCATTAAAAGAAATAATGGGTGGCAGGTGTTTCTGTCTGTGTGATAAGTATTTTTTACATATTTTGTGTATTTTTACCTAAGTTTCTGAGTCCATACCTGCCTTCATATGTATCTCTTTATAGAACAAGATACTATTTTTCATTATTAATCATGTAATAGCCCACTTCACTACTAAAAGTACTTAAAGCAAGAAAGTCCTTCTGTACTGTATGTGTACATGTGGTTGGTATGAATATGTGATTTTGTGTGTGTGACTGTGCGATGGAGGATGATCTGCCCATCTGTGGCCTCTGACAGATCTACCTCTATTTCCTTTTGGAAACACAAGGGGGGATTGCTATGAGTCAGATCTGATTCGACGGCAGTGTGTTGTGCTTGTTGTTACACTTCTCTAAGTCTAAGTCTGTGTCTTTCTGAGTTAAACAATTTACTTTTTATTCATCTGTAAAGAATGCCTTATATTCCAGAGAGGATTGGAGGCAGCTGCATTATCCTATATGTCCAATTTTCTCCATGTTATGTGAATGAATCTCTCCCTTTATACTTCCATCTTTGTCTTTTCTTCTTTTTCCTGTCACAATCTAAGACACAATAATGCTACATTTAACCATGAGTTCTTCTTTTTATACTCTCCATTGTAAGAAAAAACAAAACAAACTGTCTCATTATTCATCATATATGTGATTCTGTGTTGTCTTGTCATTGGTTTTGCCATCTGTTTCCAGAAATTTGACTATCCTTTTAGGAACTGCAGGGTACTTAAGCACATTCTCCAGTCTCAAATATATCACAGCTAAGCTTAGAAGAAGCATGCTCCTTAAGCTTCAGATCACAGCCTCTGCCCCAAGCTATGTGAGGATCTATTGCTGAAGTTACAAACTAAGTCTATTCCTAAAGTAAACCTGTCAATGGTGACAGAGGTTTATGGATCATGCCCTTGCACATTGCCATTTAATGAGTAAATAAGGAAAAAAAAAAGAGGCAATCATCACAGGTGCTGACTAGTTTTCTTTTGCTTAAAACTAATACCTGCAGTTAATGCAAATTGAGAGGGCAATTGAATACAGGAATTGAGAATTTCTTTAAGGTCTCATTCAACCCTAAGATCTAACTATCCTGTAAATATTGTAATGTGAGCCAATTTTTCTGAGAACAAATCTTAAGAAAGAATTTACGTGAGATAGTTGAACAGTTCAAAGCTCTCTTCCATGTACTGTAGAAATAAGATTTCTGGAAATAAAAAGTAGATAAACAGTGGCTAGTATTCTTTAAGACAAAATGGACTTTGATCTCCTACTCATGCAGAATTGCTTTTGGTTATGTGATTATTATGTATTATATGGCAGATTAAAGATGCAGAAAATTCTTCAGCATTGTTTTTTTTTTTAGTGGTTCTGAAAGTTCTTTTATCTACCTTGGCCTTAGTGACTAGCCTGACCAATGGAATGCAGTGGAAGTTATGAGATTTCTGAGGCTAAGTTATAAAAAGCCTTAGTTTCCATATGGATTTCTTGAAGGATTCTCTCTGAAAGTCCTGACCCACCTCATGAGAAGTTGGACTACCTTGAAAATACTGTACTAGAGAGGCCATGTGAAAGTACTCTGGGAATCCATGCCAGCTGAGTCCTGCTTTTCAGCCTCCTTATCAAGGTTCTAGGCATCTGAATTCACCTGTCCTGGGGCCTCCATTTTAGCCCATCTAACAGCTGGATACTACTTAGTGACCTCCCTATGTTGATGTACATAAACCCTAAGAGTCACCCAACTGAGCTCTGCTTGAATTCCTAACTCACAAAATCATGAGCTGCAATAGAATGGTTGTTTGAAACCAATGGGTCTTGGAATAATTTATTATAGATTACTGAAACATGTTATTATTCTTACTGAGACTCTTGCTTGAAAGTAGTCTTTCAATTCCTCTCCTGGTTTCTGTATAACACAATCATTCAATACTCCTATATTCAAATTTCCTCTATATGTGCAGTTCTGATGATAAATAGGTAGATAATGAATATATGATAGATAGATAGATAGATAGATAGACAGACAGACAGATAGATAGAAATTGAACTAGAAGGAATAGATAAATATGAACCCTATTACATAGACCTAACAGAGCTGATACAACATTTTTTCAGCATCAGCTTTTATGGAAGACCTACTTGTTTCCACTGGGATATTTGAGTGTTACAGTTAATCTGTAATTCTTTCCACTAATGTACCCCTTTATGAGCAATACTTGTTGCCCTGGCCTTATATATTAAATACACATGCATGCATACACACATACTGGTGATGCAATGGTTAAGCACTTGGCTGCTAACAGAAAGGTTGATGATTTGAACCCACTCTGCAGGTGAAAAGATCTGGAGATGTGCTCCTGTAATGATTACTACATAGAAAACACTATGGGAGTAACTCTACTCTCTCATATAGAGTTGCTTTTAATGGAAATTGACTCAACAACACAGAACTATACACACACACACACACACACATATATGTATAAAGAGCTCCTGGGTCATCAAAAGATTTGATATTTGGAAGAAGCTTTTGAAAAAAAATATTTACTGTACTGAGTTTCATAAAAAGTAAACAACAACTGTTTGCTTATTAATTCACTGAACTTTTAACATAAAAATCTGTTTCATTAAATCTTTATTTCCTTATTTCTGTGTTTCAGGAGCAAAATAACCGAATATGAGGATTATTGTGGTAATTAAGAGCACAAAGTTTCTGCTTGTTTCACTTCCAAAAATCACTCCACTGTTAAAAAGAAATTAGATGATTTTAAGAATAGATTTCCCTAGAGTTTGCTTGTAAAACTTATTATTATTTTAAATAACTGACAATGGGAAGGAAAATAGCTGGAGGCAACACCCAGGGCACATCATGGAATAAATCTCTTCTAATGGAATACACTAATGGAAAATGTATGTCTCCCCAGAAATGTACATTTTTTTGTGTGAAAAAAAAAATCCCTTTTCCCTCTGGGCTTCAGATTCACAGTCCTCTCCAATAGAAAGCTTAGGGGGTATCATTCACATTTATTATATCATGAGGGAGTGGCTTTCACTTAGACATTTATTAGATCCCCCTTGGATTAAGCAGCCTAGCAGTACTCTTGGCTCCAGACATAGTTCTACTATCAAAAACATATTTCTGGGAAAAGAAACAGCTAGAATTTAT
>NW_006921960.1:2142423-2144690 GCF_000298275.1 Orycteropus afer afer
CACTTAGACATTTATTAGAGCCCCCTTGGATTAAGCAGTCTAGCAGTACTCTTGGCTCCAGACATAGTTCTACTATCAAAAACATATTTCTGGGAAAAGAAACAGCTAGAATTTATCAAGTGTGGAGAGAGTGGTGGGGGCATTCTGGAGCTGCTTGTTTAGACTGCACTTTAGCTAGCTGAGGTTGAGCAATCCATCACTTTCTTTTATCCTCTTTGAAACTTTCCCAAATTAGCAATGTTTCATCAAATGACTACATATATGGAGACATTTCTATCAGAGCAAAAGAAATAAGGAAGTCAACATTCTCCATGTTGTAGTTGTTAGGTGGCATTGAGTTAGCTCCAACTCATAGCAACCTGATATAAAATGAAAAGAAACATTGCCTGGTCCTCTGCCATTCTCACAATCCTCGGTATACTTGAGCCCATTGTTGCAGTCACAGTATCAATCCACCTTCTGGAGGGTCTTCCCTTTTTTTGCTAACCCTCTGCTTTACCAAGCATGATACCTTCTCCAAGAAATGGTGCCTTCTGGCAACATGACCAAAGTAGGTGAGATGAAGTCTGGCCATTCTCGCTTCCAAGGAGCATTCCAGCTACACTTCTTCTGGGATAGATTTGTTCATTCTTCTGGCAGTCCATGGTATTTTTAGTATTCTTCAGCAACACCATAATTCAAAGGCATCAACTCTTCTTCAGTCTTCTTTATTCATTGTCCAACTTTCACATTCACAAGAGGTGCTTGAAAATACCATGGCTTGGGTAAAGACACCTGAGTCTTCAAAGTGACATCTTTGTTTCAAAATGACGTCTTTGCTTCAAAACACTTTAAGAATGTCTTTTGCAGCAGATTTGTTCAGTGCAATAAGACATCTGATTCTTGACTGCAGCTTCCAAGGGTGTTGATTGTAGATCCAAGTAAAATGAAATCCCTCTCAACTTCAATCTTTTCTCCTTTTATTGTGATGTTGCTTATTGGTGTAGTTTTGAGGATTTTTGTTTTCTTTATGTTGATACGTAATCCATAATGAAAACTGTAGTCTCTGATCTTCATCTTTCAGCAAGGAAGTTTGTGTCATCTGCATATCATTGTTTGTTAACGAGTCTTCTTCCAATCCTGATGCTGCATTCTTCTTCATATAGTCCAGCTTCTCAGATTATTTGCTTAGCACACAGATTGAATAAGTATGGTGAAAGAATACAACCCTGATGCACTCCCTTCCTGATTTTAAACCTTGCAGTATCCTCTTGTTCTGTTCTAATGACAACCTCCTGGTCTATGTACAGGTTCCTTATGATCACAGTTATATTCTGGAATTTTCATTCTTCACTAAGTTATTCATAATTTTTTATGATCCACATAGTCAAATGTCTTTGAATAGTCAATAAAACACAAGTAAATAACTTTCTGGTACTCTTTGCTTGCAGCCAAGATCTATATGAGATCAGCAATGATATCCCTTTTTCCACATCATCTTTTGAATCCAGCATTAATTACTGAAAGTTTCCTGTTAGTATACTGCTGGCACCATTTTTGAATTATCTTCAGGAAAATTTTAGTTATGTGTGATATTAATTATATTGTTCAATAATTTCCATGTTCTGTTGGATCACCTTTTTGCAATTGGTACAGATACGGATTTCTTCCAGTCAATTGGCCAGTTAGCTGTCTTCCAAATTTCTTGGCATAAACAAGTAAGCACCTCCAGCATTGCATCCACTTATTGAAACATCTCAATGGGTATTCTGTCAATTCTTGGAAGCTTTTTTCTTTTTTTTTGCCAATGACTTCAGTGCAGCTTGGACTTCTTCCTTCAAAAGCGTTGGTTCTTGATCATATACTACCTCCTGAAATAGTTTAGCACCTACCAATTCTTTTTGATACAATGACTCTGTGTACTCCTTCCATCTTATTTTGATGCTTCCTGCATCATTCAATATTTTGTGCATAGAATCCTTCAATATTGCAACTCAAGCCTTGATTTTTTTCTTCCGCTTTTTCAGCTTGAGAAATGCCAAGCATGTTCTTCTCTTTTAATTTTCTAATTCCTGGTCTTTGCACACTTCATTATAACACTTTAATTTGTATTCTCATACCATCCCTTGAAATCTTCTGTTCAGCTCTTTTATCTTGTTATTTCTTCCGTTGACTTTACTCTCCATTCAAGAGCAAGTTTCAGAGTCTCTTCTAATATCTATTTTGGTCTTTTTACCTTTCCTGTATTTTAATAACCTTTTGCTTTCTTCATTTACGTACACACAAAC
>NW_006921960.1:2163019-2173902 GCF_000298275.1 Orycteropus afer afer
GGTGGTGGGTAGTAGGTGATGTTACTTATTACAATGAGACAAAGTATATGTGAACTGCTGTATGAAAAGTGAATTTACTCTGTAAATCTTCACCCAAATCCTAATTAAAAAAAAAAAAAAAATCAACCTTTCAGCTAATATGTCAGCACCACCCACACAGCCTCCAAGGGAGTTGTGGTGTGTCTTTGAGTTCATTATTGGGGAGTAGTCCTACACATTTAAAATGTCAAATTGCCCTAACTTCTTCATGAGCAGAAGCTTTACTAATTTGAAATATGGCAGGCAGGAAACATAAATCCACATCCTTTTTTCTGGCACATAAATAATACTGAAACCATAGTATGCCTTTGCAGATATCATAATTTGGCACTGATGAGAACACACATATTTTCATATTTCCTAAGACAGTCTTCTTCTGGGTGTACTTACCCAACCTAGGCACATAGTGGCCCACCTTCAGACTCCCATAGGAGAAGCATCTGAGCTGTGGGTATTTCCCCCTCTTTCACTATTTTCTCCTTGTTCTTAAACTCATATGCTCTCTCTTTCTCCAACAAACAAAAACTATTATTTTGTCTTTCTTTTGTAACTGACTGTAAGCTACATTAAAATCAGAATCATTAGCAAGTAAATAATAAGTTTCTCTCGTGCTGGGGGAGTTAGTATTCAAACATTCTATGAGAAGAAATACTTTAATTCATTCAAAGGAATTTAGGAAAGGCAGAATCAGTTTAATATGTCAAAGAAAAGAAAGAAAGAAAGAATTTTTTCTAGTAAGAAGGTTGAAGAATCTTTTAACTCTGTGAGAGATATCAAAGACTACAATCTTCACTTGTTCCTACCTAAAGCTATTTTTAGTTTATTTTCTATGACTAGACAAATGGCCTAAGGGAGAGGAAATACTCTAACACCTTGGTGTCTTATACACCTCTAATTCAAAAATCTTTCATCTACAGAAGTTTTTACATGTTTGGTGGTAATCAACCAATTCCAAGAAAAGTTCCCATTTCCTCACTGAGAGAGACACTTTCTTGATCTAAAAATGACAACAAGTCTTGCTGATGAGTCTTCAAAATTTAATGTTCTTTCTCTCTGGACAAAACTTTATCCTTACTCTTCTGGAATGATCATAAAAGTGCACATTCTCTCTCTTTGACAGAATTTACCTAAGAAATTTCACATCCCAACCTTAAACTTACACCAAATACTTTTTTGAAATCTCTTGTGAGTATGCAGATTCTTAAGTAATTCTAATTCAATTTCTTATCCCAGGATCCTAAGACCTTGGGATAGCTTTCAAAATTGATTGGCAATTTTCAGACAAAAAGATTTAATTATGTAAAATAGATGCTGGTTTCAACATAAATTCTGGAATATTTACAATCAATCTACCTGGGAGTAATTTAAGCTTGATTTTTTACAGAATTTCTCTATTATAGTAAATTCAAAAATTTTAAGTTTGGATGAATCCTAAAATCATCAGGTAGTTCCACAACACCATATCCCTTATGTTCATATTTATATTTAGTTTTTTTTTTATAACTATTATATTTAGTTTTCCATTATATTTAGGTTTTATTTAGGTTTTATTGAAAGAAGTATTTGTTTGCAATGAATAAGTCATTAGTCTTACAAAATCCCATCATGTGATCTCTAGCATCATTTCTATTGCCAGGGCAATATTTTCCAATTGCCAATGCTGCTTCTTTGTTTCTGACTTTCACATTTAAATCACCAGTAATGACCAATACATCTTGATTACATATTTGGTCAATTTCAGACTGCAGAATTTGTTAAACATCTTCAATTTCTTGATCTTTGGCTTTAGTGGTTAGGGTATAAATTTGAATAATAATCTTATCAACTGGTCTTCCTTCAATGCATATAAATATTATATTGTACTTCAGGATAGATCTTGAAATGTTCTTTTAGATGATGAATGTGACACCATTGCTCTTCAATTAGTCATTCCCAACATAGTAGGCCATGTAATTGTCCAATTCAAAATAACCAATACCAGTCAATTTCAGCTCACTATTTCCTAGGATATCAATCTTTTGGCATTGCATTGCATTTTTTCAGCTCCCAATTTTCCTAGATTAATACATTATACATTCCATATTCTGATTATTAATGGATATTAGCAACTGTTTCTTCTCATTTTGAATCATACCACATCAGCAACTGAAGGTCCTAAAAGATTCACTCCATCCATGTCATTAAGGTTGATTTTACTTTGAGGAGGTAGTTCCTCCCCATTCGTATTTTGGGTGACTTTCAATCTGAGGAGCTCATCTTCCGGCACTATATTGGACAGTGTTTCACCATTATTCTAAGGTTTTCAGAAGCCATTTTATTTTCAGAAGTGGACCTGGTCACATCCTCCTTCCTAGACTGTCTTAGTCTGGATGCTTCAATGAAACCTCTCCTCCATGGGGGACCCTGATAATATTCAAAATATCAGTGGTATTGGACAAGCCACCACAGTACAACAAACTGACAGAAAAGTGGTGTTTTATTGACTATGCAAAGGCATTTAACCGTGTGGATCATAACAAATTATGGATAACATTGAAAAGAATGAAAATTCCAGAACACTTTTTTTTAATTATTTTTATTATGATGTGGGTGAAAGTTTACATTCATTTTCCATACAGCAGCTCACATACACTTTGTCTCATGACATGGACTGCAATTTCCCACGATGCAACAGATTTCTTCCCACTGCCTCCCCATAGGATAGATCTTTCCTTCCTTCCCCTTCACTCCCGTGCCCCTGCTATCTCCCTGTGCAAACACTGCCCTTCTGTTCTCCCATGATTAATCTCTCCAAAGAGTGTATCTATCTAATGTAAATGTCCAGCTCATATGCCTGTCTTTTTGTTTGGCTGGAAGCTTCAAGAGTGGGTTCAATTCCAGACCTGAAGGACAGCTAGGGGCCATAGTCTCCAGGGTTTCACCAGGTTCTAACAGACCAGCAATCCTGGTCTTTTTTTTTTTTTTCTTTTTAATGATTTTGAGTTTTGTTCCACATTGTTCTCCCACTCTATCAAGGATCTCCTACATAGATTCCCCTCTGAGTGCCTGGTAGCCAGGCATCATCTATTTCTTCTTGTCTCATAGTCATATAGGCTGAGGATCACATGGTGTACCAGTATCTTGAACTAACTGTTTCCACGTGTCTTTGTTTTTCTTCATTTTTTCTTTGTTCTGGACAAGACAAGATCTATCATTGCAACTAGATGGCTGTTTGCAAGCTTTTAAGATCCCAGTCGCTACTTGCCAAAGTAGGATGTGGAACAATGTTTTTGTGTAGTATGTTATGCCAGTTGAGCTTGATGTCCCCTGTGACCAGGGTCCAAAGCCCATAGGTCCAACTACTCACTCCCTCAGGGTAGCTGGCTGTGGCCAAGAAGTGATGAGAATTCCAGAACTTTTAATTATGCTCATGAAGAAATTGTACATTGACCAAGAGGCAGTCATTTGAACAGAATAAGGGGTACTGCATGGTTTAAAATTAAGAAAGGTGTGTCAGGGTAGTATCCTTTCACCATACTTACCCAATCTATATGCTGACCAAAAATTTGAGAAGCTGGACTATATGAAGAATAATACAGCCTCAGGATTGGAGGAAGTCACGTTGACACTTATAATATGCAGATGACACAGCCTTGCTTGCTGAAAGTAAAGAGGACTTGAAGCACTTACTGATAAAGATCAAAGACTACAGCCGTCAGTATTGCACCTCAACATAAAGGAAACAAAAATCCTCACAACTGCACCAATAAGCAACTTCATGATAAATGGAGAAAAGATTGAAGTTGTCAGGAATTTCATTTTACTTGGGTCCATAATCAACACCAGTAGAAGCAGCAGTCAAGAAATCAGACTATGTATTGCACTGGGAAAATCTATTGCAAAAGACCTCTTTAAAGTGCTGAAGAACAAAGATGTCTCTTTGAAGACTAAGGTACACAGAACTCAAGTCATGGTCTTTTCAATCACCTCATGTGCACGTGAAAGCTGAACAATAAATGAGGAAGATCAAGAAGACTTGATACTTTTGAGTTGTGGTGTTGGTGAAGAGTAGGAAAGCACCATGGACTACCAGAAGACCTAATACATCTGTCCTGCAAGAAGTGCATCCCAAATGTTCCTTGAAAGTGAGAATGGCCAGACTTCACCTCACCTACTTTGGTCATATTGTCAAAAAGGACCATTCCCTGGAGAATGATATCATGCTTGGTAAAGTGGAGGGTAAAAAGAGGAAGACACTCAATGAGATGGATTGACACAGTGGCTGCAACGATGGGATCAGGTATAGCAAGGATACTGAGGATGGTGAACAACCAGGCAGTGTTTTGTTCTGTTGTACGTAGTGTGGCTATGAGTCAGGCCAACTTGATGGCACCTAATAACAACAGATTATTTTATTTGCTTCTCTTCAGAACTAGGTCTTAAATTGGGTCATCTTCAAATTTGCTGTTAATCAATCAAGCACATGGTAAATTTACTTCTGATGAACTTTTTAAATAATAATCTAGTATTAAAAGTCAGCAATGTGTTTAATTCCCTCATTAACACATGAAATGCAGAGATTTTTGCTAATGTTTTCTTCAGATTCCTTGACCATTTCACTCTTGCCACACAGTATCTTCTAGTATGTACTATGTTTCAAGGTGTTAACTTCACAAGAAAGGAAGAAAATAGAGGTGTGTTTGGGGCATACTGTGTCTCAAGTGCTGTCACTGAAGGGTGTGCAAGGCAGGAATCTATTAAATAGTAAAAATTGTTCATCCCTAGTCTACAAATGGTAAACTCTACCCTAAACTAATAAGCCCTGGTGGCACAGTGGTTAAGTACTTGACTGCTAACCAAAAGGTCAGCAGTTCAAATCCACTACCCCAAAGTAGGAGAAAATCTGCTTCTGTGAAGATTACAGTCTTAGAAACCCTATGGAGTAGTTCTATTCTATGTTGTAGGGTCACTATGAGTTAGAATTGACTTGACAGAAATGGGTTTGATGTTTTGGGTTTTTTGCCCTAAACTAATACATCTTTTCTCTCAACAGGAATCTCATTGTCTACAACTAACTTAGTTTATTTGGTAATTTGAGTGTGTATGGGGATTGATGTATAGAACACCAGTGGAGTGTTATCTGACATTAAGGGTGCCATAAAGGTCTTATTCACTGTTAATCTTAGTTATTGATACTGTCTATAGTTTCCTTTTATAGAGTCATTGTTGTAGACCATAGGTTGGTATGCAAGAAGTCCTTTATAAAATCACACATTAAGCACCATAAGTCATTATAAATTTACCATGTATTAGTTACTAACTTTGAGATGGAAATAAAGGCAGGAAAAAAAGTAAATTTGTTGCACAACCTGGGGGTGCGAGAGAGGTGACAATGTGGCACCAACAGGGACAGCTGGAGACAGAAGGCTACTTATTCATGGTCCTGAGAGAGAAAGAGACTCTAAGGGAGGAGAAAACAAGAGTAGGCCCAGATATAAAGTTTATAGTCAAATAATTAATCTTCATTGTAAATTATATCTGAGCTCTGTTGTTTATGATAATACCTACAAACCTGTTTTTATTCTGTTACTCATGCCATTATTTATTTCCATTTAGAGAGTTCAATGCCAGATTTGGCAAGAGTGAGATTTCTGCAGACTTTCCGTGAGAAAAAAAATCACAATTTTTAGGAACTTTTAGTGTCATGTAATCATCCTTGACACAATAGCCAGACTCTAAACAATATTTCATTTTCCATTATTTTATTCTTTTCTGCTTTATTAAATGCTTCCTTTCCTGTCTCAATATTTATAATTTATAAATAATTGTAGATTATTGTGCCCCTAAATTAGCCTAAAGTAACTCCTCACCTCTGATTGAAGTACATCTTTCAATTGTTGCTGTTGTTAAGTGTCGTCGAGTCATTTCCGACTCATAGTGACCCCATGCACAGCAGAATGAAACACCACCCGATCTTGCACCAGCTCCATGATCCTTACTACACTTGAGCCCATTCAGTATCTTTCAAGAGTGAGTATAAATCACCTTCTTTGTCTATTAACTTTGTGTTTAAAAAACTATGAACTCACATCAACATAAAAAAATGAAGGAAATCACCTGACATACCTAATTGGCTGAACACCTGTCTTTTAGTTTTAGTCTCTGTCTGCTTCTGGTGAAGTTGACATGGAATTCATAGCGATTCTAGTTCTTCTAAAGAATGATTAAGATTGTTTTCATCAGTCAACACATTAAAGACTCGTAGATATTTATATGGTATAAAGTGGTCCTTTTCTGAAATGTTACATATTTTTGTCTTCTGAAGAATCACACAGAAAATTACCTGCCAACAGGGCAGCTGCAGTGTCAAAATGACACCATTCCCACTTACCTTGGTCACAGCTGGGACCCTCATAGAAACTGTCAAAGTAGTAAGTTGTCAAGATAGTTGTAGAAGTTCCCTGCTGCTACCATGTGTCCTGCTGTAGTTTTCCAGCACAAAGAAAATGTTGGAACTTCATATTTGAGAAAATAAACTTAAATTATATTTTTCTTTCTTATTTTCTATCTTTAATATGACAATAGAGATCTAATATTCTCATAAGGAACCTAGGTTGAAGGTTTTGAAAGATAAGACTACCATGGGGACTTAATTGGTATTATAATTGATGTGATTCACTGAGGCTTAGGAAGGAGACTATGAGGAATACCCCTGTTCCTCAAAGGTTTACAGAGAATCTTGACCAGGAAGGAAAGTAGTGAGTAAAGGCACTCAGTAGCTATGGATAGAACCACTGCAGGTTTCAGGGAAAGAACTGTGCCACTCAAATGTTAGTTGTGGCTTTCCTCTCCTATTTTCGTAGAGGATGTATTAGAAACACATTAAATGGGCTGATAAGCACCAAGCTCATAATTGCTTTGCTTAGAAACAGCAGCATAGTTAGTACCATCTAATTGACTAAAAGGAAGATTAGAAATTATTGTATCCCATCCTTTCACTTAAGTGAATTAGAAAACTGAAATTTAGGAAGAATTTCCTGAGGCTATACCATGAATTCATGAAGAAGATAACAAAGTACAATTTCCCCCCCAATAATTTTGATTTTGTTACTGAACCATGTTACTCATTCCCTGCAAATAAATAAATAAATAAATAGCATTCCATTATTACATTATAGAATTGTACAACTTTAATGTTGTCTCTTCTTTTTTGTTTGTTTGTTTATTTTAATGGAGAGCCAATAAAACTGCAGAAACGTGTTTAAAATGTCTTTACAGGTTCACTATTAAGAAGATAAAAGTGATTACTATGAAGAACATTTTTGTCTTGCAAAGAAACATCTTAGGTTTAAGGGTTGGCAGGTTTTGTAGATGTGGACATGTTAATGGATTAACACTTTGATTTTGTCCACTTATAGGAATTTCTGATAAGCCTTGTAAGACAGAAAAAAAGTAAGTTTCTGGTATCATTTGGAAAATTGCCAAATGCCTCATATTCATTTGCAAAATTGTTGCAGTAGACCTTATTACAATTAAAAAACCAAACTTCCTGTTATTGAGTTGATTCCAACTCTTACTGACCCTACTACACATAATAGAACTGCTCCATAGGGTTTCCTTGGGAGCTCTGGTAGCATAGTGGCTAAGGCACTTGGCTGCTAACCAGAAGGCTGGCGGTTCAAACCCATCGCCACTCCTCGGAAGGAAGATGGGGCAATCTACTTCCGTAGTGATACTGCCTCGGAAACCCAAGGAGGGGTCGCTATGAGTCAGGACTGACTCGACGGCACATAACAACAACAACAACAATAGGATTTCCAAGGCTGTGAATCTTTAAGGAAGCTGACTGCCTCATTTTCCCACAGGGCAGAGGGTGGGTTTGAACCACCAAACATTTGGTTAGCAGCTGAATGCCTTAATCAATGTATGATCAGAGCTCCTAGCCATATTTAATTTTCTATAATTGATTATATAACAATGAAGAAGCAATAAAAGTTCTTAATGCTATGCAATTTAGGTTCAAGTGAATTGTGCATAAAATTGGCTGGTAAGACTGAAGTGGCAAATTTAGCTCTCAAACTAGAACCTGAGAGGAAAGAAGTTACTGTTTCTTCCATTGCTCTTCCTTCTGTGTATGATTTCTCTTTCACTGCAAGCAAGTTCAGACTTAAAGAATAAGTAGAAGATAAACTCAAAAGAGCACCAAGAGTCAAAAATGTCCATTCCCCCAATGTACCATTGGTTTTGTAACTTATCTCAAAATTTAGGGATTAGAATGCTCCCCTTAGAGTGTATGAATATGGAAAACCAATACATTTTTCTTCAAGGACTTATTCTAATAAAAAGATACTTTGGAGTTTAAAAGGAACAATGTGATTTGGATCTCTCAGCAATCCAAATGTTGTAACAACAATTTGTACTGTTTTGAAAGCAGAAAATCCTTCAGTCAGACTAGAATTAACTAATGTTTGGCCAGCTGATAGCCAACTCATTTCTCCCTTCAGATGTTGCCCAGCTGAGTGGGGATGAGGTTTTAGCCTAATGTGCAAGAGGCTGAACAAAACGATGATAGTTGTTTCATTTGCAACAGAATGATTGTTCTTAAATTTATGTTGGAAGTCACCTCAAGCTGTCATGCTAATTTTCTAAGGCATTTGGCTGGTAACCAGACACTTAGAGGTTCAAACCCACCAGCTGCTCCATGGAAAGAAGATGAAGCAATCCACTTCCATAAATATATACATCCTTGCGCACCCAATGGGGGTCACTCTGAATTGGAACGACTTGATGGCAGAGGGTTTGGTTTGTCTCACTTGTCAGCAATCAGTGTAAATTCTTGTTTTTCTGAGTCCCACTATCTTTTATCAGAGGCAAAAATTTCTTGGCAGAGACATTCCCTATATCCTCTGGGGGATTTTTTTGGGGTTCAAGAGGGAGACCATGAAAAGTTAACCTTTGGTATCCTACAATGAACTATATATCTGGGTACATCATTGTCTCTGAGTGTCAAGTATTCTTTTTAGTCAGCATAAGATACAAAGATAGGTAGCACTTTCTAAAATAAGCTTACTATTTGTTTTCTATCTCATGTGTACCCAAAAGCTTTCGTTCTTGGTTAATTGTACATAACTAACACTCTCAAAGCCAAATGAGTTGACTGTAGCTTTTTTTAAAAAAAAAAACAAAAAACTTTTTGTTGTGATTTGGATAAGTTTGCAGAATAAATTGGTTTTCTATTCAACAGTTCATATATATTTTGTTTTAACTCTGAGAGCATTTTGATCCTGAAAATATTTTGATGCTAGCCTGCATTTGAACACTTAGCTCCTGACTTCCTGACTATCTATGTGTGTGTCTTGATCAACTTCACTGCATTCTTCATCCTCTCTTTTCCTTTCTCAGTCTTTCAGAATCTGCCTCACAGTACTGATTACAATATTCTTATAATCGAGCTGACTTCACTCATTCATGAAAAGGTACAAAGAAGATTATTATAGAAAACTATAATAAAATAGACCCAGAAATGGTGAAAACTGCACAGGGTTAAACTTGTGGGATGAAATAAATCTTCATGGCAAATACATATCTACAATATTTAATCCAGGGAAAACAAACTTGATAAAAAGTGACGAGGAAAAATTATCATTGAAAATGCTATAATATATTTGATTGGCAAACTGAAACCATTAATGGATTGGATCAAGGTAAAATAGAAATAGAAATAAACTAATTAAAATGAAGTAAATGTCAGTAAAACTTAGAATAGAATAAGCATGATTCATCTGAGCCATGTAGAAAAATGACCACATTTTTCATTGAATAAATTGTACTTTAAATTATCTTATCATTAAAAATTTATTTTTATTTATTTGCAGGATTGCTGTTTAATAGGTGAGAGTAATTGCAGAAATTGGACAGGTAATAAATAATTCCATCTCTTGAAAAAATGCTGTATCAATGTGCAATTATTGTTGCCTAAGTAGGATACTACATGACTCTAGAAACTGTCTTTCAAGTAAATTTACACATATTACAAGATATTCTATTACCTATAATAGGTAGTACTCTGTGGCATGCCTCTAAGAAAACTCACTCTGTATCCAGGTGTGCATTTTCTTGTTACTCTAATATTTCTGTGGTAGTGAAAATCCAGAAGCCTGAACCTCAGTGTCAGGATGACAACAAGGAATTTACAATATTACAGTTAGTCAGATCCACCTGGGGAAGTACTTAAAGAAATAAGAACACTGTTCTGTGTTACTGCTTTGAGGCTTTGAAGCAGTTACTGGGTGTTGCTCATAAAACTTATCTATTTGTCCACTGGGGATGGCTCAGGCATTTGAAAAATGAAAATCATCTCACAACCAGAAGACTTGAATGCCACAGGTGATGGTTGATTATTATTTATAAGTATAGAAAATCATTTTGGCTGGCCCTTGAATTGTGTTTCATTTGAGTCGGAATGGACTCAATGGCAGGAGGTTTTGGGTGAGTTGTGTTGCCTAATTTATAAGTAAATGAGCAGAAGGAATTCAGTTCACTTCTGCCTTAGTCAGTATACATGTTTGAAAATCACCCTGGTGAAGAGAAGGGCAATGTACCAAATGTGAGTGACCAATATGGCACCATTGAGGATGAGAAAGATGTAGGGAGGTACATGGGTAGTACAGACAACAAATATGAACCCTTTTGCACATACAGTACTGGGTTGACAGTGAAGGCAAACATGGGTATATGGGTGGATAGATGGGTGGATAGACTAAACAATTAGGTATGTCTATGAAATGGGGAGTGTATCCAAGAACATACAAAAGGTTGGCAGACAATGGTCCTATAAGTTTATGTGAATGATCAGAATTCCCAGG
>NW_006921960.1:2174773-2182695 GCF_000298275.1 Orycteropus afer afer
CACAATTTAAAAAAAAAAAAAAATCTTTTAACCCTTAATATAGCTTCAAAAGTGAAAAAAAAAAAAAAAGAAAAAAAGAAACATAATATGCTATTTTGTCCTGGTTAACTAGTGCCACTCTGACAGGAATATACCACAAATGGGATAGCCTTAACAAACAGGAGTTTATTCTCTCACATTTTGGAGGCTCTAAAGTGTCAGGTTCTAGGGGCTGAGTGAAAGCCCCTCTACCTTGGGATTCAGCTCTGCCTCTTGCTCTCGGCCCACTGAAGCTAGAGGCATCTCTTCACTCAAGCAGCTACTGGCTGCTGAGGCTAACAAGCCCAAGGTTGACAAATAAAATGGCACAGTGCCGAAGTTACCAAACCACACAGCAGGCCATTAATTCAAGTCCATTGTAAGTCCCAAGGTCGGCAGAGCATGGCAGGCTGCTGTACAACAACACAACTACATGCAGGGTCCAAGAATGCCATAAACTAGAGACCACTCCGAAAGCTCTTTCTTATATATGGGAAGCTGACCACATAGCCAACGGCAGCTACTCTGACGCTCTCAGTAGATTCCACAATGGAGTTGATTACCTGTTTCATCATGGGGAATACTACATCCAGCTGCCCAGCCACTCAACCAGGCCCAGCCAAGTTGACATACAAACTTAACTACCACACTATTTTCACCTATAAAATTGAAAAATAAATGAATAAATAAATAATAATTTCACTATTGGTAAAGATGTTAGGAGACAGAGCTTAAAAACTGCTAGATGAGTAAATTCATATTATCTTTCCTGAAGACAGTTAAGCAATATTCACTAAAATCCTTAAAATTTGTCAAGTATAGCTACTCTTCACCTAAGGTTTATTCTAAGAAACCCCACTGCTGTCCAGTCAGATCTGACTCATAATGACCCTTCCTTGGGTTTCTGAGGTGCTATCACTACAGAAGTAGATTTCCCAATCTTCCTACGGAGGAGTAGCTGGTGAATTTGAACTGCCAGTCTTCTGGTTAGCAGTCAAAAGCCTTAGGCACTAAGCCACCCGCGCTCCCTATTCTAAGGAAGAGTCTCACAAAACCTCTCCATATCTCTGTAAATAGTCTTTTCTTTCATCTTTTCCATGTTCTCTACGGCTCAGCTATCTGTCCCACAGCACTGGACCAAGAAAAAAGAAGAAAGAAAAAAACTTGCCCATAGTTTCCAGACACAGTATTCCATAAATATGTGTTCCCTGAATCAGTAAATTTTATAGGTAAATTTCATTGGGAATAAATTCTTTCACATGTAAATCTGGGGACCATATTGTCCGTGTGTATTTTTCTGGAAGAAAGAGACTTTGCTTCCATCAGTATCAAAAGTATTCATAATTTAAACATAGTTAAAATTTATTCTTTTTTTTAACACAGCTTTTCTGTAGTGATACTTCATCGGAAACCCAAGGGGGGTTGCTATGAGTTGGATATGACTCCACAGCAGTGGGTTTGGTTTCTTTTTTTTTTTGTCTTCCTAGGCATTATGTCTGACCTCTGGTAACTGATACTTGAAGGCAAGGATATCATGAGTAATGAAACTATCAAAACTCTCTTCCAGAAGATGGCTGAGTTTATTTTTGAGATAAAAAAGGAGGCTCCAACTTGTTATGTCTTGGGCTATAACAGTTTTGAGAAAAAGAACTATAAGTAATATTCTTTCTAATAGTAATCCATATACTCTCTAAGTAAAATGTGATTGAATCACAGTGTCAGTACATTTTATGTTATAATCCTTGTGGTAGTTAAAGCTGTATGTCAACTTAGCTGGGCCTGGTTGAGTGGCTGGGCAGCTGGTGGTAGTTATTCCCCATGATGAGACTGGCAATCAACTCCATGGTGGGATCTACTGTGAGCAGCTGAGTAACTGCTTTAGGGATGTGGTCTCCTTGCCATATATAAGCAGCAGCTTTGGGAATGGTCTCTAGTTTATAGCATGCTTGAACCCTGCATGTAGTTGTGTTGTTGTTCAGCAGCCTGCCATGCTCTGCCAACCTTGAGACTTACAATGGACTTAAATTAATGGCCTGCTGTGTTATTTGGTAACATTGGGACTTTGCCATTTTATTTGTCAACCTTGGGCTTGTTAGCCTCAGCAGCCAGTAGCTGCCGAGTGAAGAGATGCCTCTAGCTTCAGTGGCCCAGGAGCAAGAGGCAGAGCTGAAGCCCAAGGTTGAGGGACTTCCACACAGCACCTAGAGCCTGGCATTGTGAACTCGCCTCAAACCCTCCAAAATGTGAGAGAATAAACTCCTGTTTGTTAAGGCCATCTCATTTGTGATATATTCCCGTCAGAGAGGCATTAAGTACCCAGAACAACACTCATTTCATAGATATTTCCAAAATAATATTATGCAGTAGTCAAGTATTTCACTCTTTGTTAATAAGCTGCATCTCTTTTTCTAAAGGTTTATGTGCCTATAGATTTAGGGATATAGAAACACTGATTGGGAAATATTTATGTTTAAATTACATGTTTTCTAGATATTATTTCAATTTTTGCCATTATCTTTAAATAAATGAAAAAAATTGAGCAATTATATATATTTATAGGGAGCTCTGGTAGCATAGTGGCTAAGGCACTTGACTGCTAACCAGAAGGCTGGTGGTTCAAACCCACCAGCCACTCCCCGGAAGGAAGATGGGGCAATCTACTTCCGTAGTGATACTGCCTTGGAAACCCAAGAAGGGGTCGCTATGAGTCGGGTCTGACTCGACAGCACATAACAACAACAACAACAACATAAATTATTGGTAGAATGTTTGTTGTTGTTGTTATTGTTATGTGCCATCGGGTCGGACCTGCCTTGGGTTTCCAAGGCAGTATTACTACGGAAGTAGATTACCCCATCTTCCTTCTGAGGAGTGGCTGGTGGATTTGAACTGCCAGCCTCTGGTTAGCAGTCAAGTGCCTTAGGCACTACGCTACCAGAGTTCCTTGGTAGAAGGTAGCATGTTAAAAATATATACATATACATACATATATATACATATTGTTGTTGTTGTTGTTATGAGCTGTCGAATCAGACCCGACTCATAGCAGCCCCTCTTTGGGTTTCCGAAACATTATCACTACGGAAGTAGATTGCCCAAACTTCCCTCTAAGGAGTGGCTGGTGGGTTTGAACCACCAGCCTTCTGGTTAGCAGTCAAGTGCCTTAGGCACTACACTACCAGAGCTCCTATACACATACATACATACATATACACATACATATACATATAAACATATATGTACATAAAGTGTGTGTGTGTGCGTGTGTGTAGAGAGAGAGAAGGACAAAGTTATTGCCCAGGATAGTTAGTACAAAATCTCACTGTTCAAAAAGCATGAAACAAAATTCAAAACTAATGTACTAAGTCTCCAGAGCATATTGTTTTTAATAATTGAACAGGAAAACTTATATTCAAGATTTTTCAAAGTGACATTAGTAAAAACTATGGAAAGGGCAATATTTCCTTTTGAGAACTGACTTAATTTTCTTCCTGTCTTATTGTACCTAATATCTTCCATAATTGTTGAAGGCAAGTAATTTATACTAAGTGATGGGACAAGTTAAACATTAAAATATAGGACAGTTCCTTCCACTTAAAATTACAAAACTCAGTATGAAATAGAGAATTGATGTTTTCTGATCTGTTTTATACATTAGCTAACAAGCAGGATCGTTTGTTATTTCTTTTTTAAAAGTTACATGTGAAATATTTTCAATTTTTTAGATAAGTTATGTACTTTTCAGACTACATTGATTCACTTGACATATTGCAGTAGTTATATTATGCCTTCCAAGATTCTATCAAGAACCAAGTCTAGCAGTGCTTAATCTCTAAATTCTTCCTACAGCCCTTCAATCTCATTACTTTACCCTACCCCACTTTGACACTGTAGCCTTTTCTATTTATATAATTCATAAGTTTAGCTTACTAAATATTTATCTTTTAATAAATTATTATCCATGATTATAATGAAGGCATGACATGAAGAAGAGCATATTAAAACCTGTTGGACCAAACAAATACTGGCAAGCTTTCATTATAGAATCAGTCTCACCATTTAATAACTGTATGAGTTGAGCAAGTCATTGGATTTCTTTGAATTTCAATATGTTAATGTTTCAGGGAGGAAGATAATACCTGACTTCCATAACCTTAGGATTTGTCAGGGCTAAATGAGACAGAAAAAGGTTTTAAAATTGCAAAGTGCTTTATTATTTTAATGGAACACTGGTAGCACTTGGCTGTTAAATTGGCAGTTCAAATCCACACAGTGGCTCTGTGGAAGAAAAACCTGGTAATTTGTTCCCATAAAGATTAGTCTAGAAAACACCATTAGGCAGTTCTACTCTGTCACTTGGAGCTGCTGTGAGCTCAAATCAACTCCATGGCACCTAACAAGAACAATAACATGGTTATTTTAAGGCATTTTTATCTAATGTAGGGGTAATAATGCTGTTATTGTTAGGTGTTGCCAATTTGTCCCAAATCATGGTGAATCCATACGCAACAGAATTGAACCTCAATGATTTTTTTCAATAGCATTTTCAATGGCTAATAGATTTCATTGGAAGTAGATTGTCAGAACTTTCTTCCTAGTCCGTCTTAGTCTGGAAGCTCTGCTGACACCTCTTCAGCATCAAAGCAACACACAAGTCTCCCCTGATGGATAGTGGCTACACATGAGGCACAATGACCAGAAACCAAAGCTGAGGCTGTCACATGGAAGAGGGGAATTCTATCACTAAACCACCATTGCCCTCAATGGGTGACAATACCAAAAACAAACCAAATTCACTGCTGTCCAGTCACATCTGACTCATAGTGACCCCTCCTTGGATTTCCAAGATGCTATCACTACAGAAGTAGATTGCACAACCTTCCTTTCAAGGGATGCTTGGTGGGTTTGAACCACCAGCCATCTCGTCAGCAGTCAAATGCCTTACTCACTACATCATCAGAACTCCCATGGGTAGCAACAGCTAACATATATTAAATACATGCTATATTCCACATGCGGAGCTCTGGTAGCATAGTGCCTAAGGCACTTGACTGCTAACCAGAAGGCTGGCAGTTCAAACTCACCAGCCACTCCTCAGAAGGAATGTTGGGCAATCTACTTCCATAGTGATACTGCCTCAGAAACCAGAGGAGGAGTCGCTCTGACTTGGGTCCAACTCGATGGCAAATAACAACAACAACATATCCCACATAAAATTCTTCATATTTGTTGTCTCATTTAATCAATAGAAAACTTGTGAAGTAAAGACTATGATTATCTCTCTTTTACAGATGAGGAAGTCAAGGTATTTAGAAGTTATGCAATACAGTAGAAATCACATCATTAGAAAACAATAGAACCAGTCTATGAACCAATGCATCTTGACTCCTGAGACAAATATGTTCTGATGACAGATTTTTATCCAGCTCATTTACATTACGTTTTTGTGAAGCTAAGTTAAAAAAAAATCCTCTTGAGAAAGAACATCTCTTTAGATGAGCAATTTCACTATCACACTACTGGGAAATCATTCCTTCCATATCCATCTTAGAAAATAAGTATTCTGGAATTGCCTAGTACAATTGAGACAGCACTCTTAGATGGTTTCTCTGAAGATGAAATACTCCATATAATTCTTACTCTTTCCAATCTCTCCTCCTTAAAAATGATAATAATTTTGATAATTGCAGCTCTCTCCCAGAACAGAAATATGTTATCATTATCTTTTGACAAGAAAGTGTCAGGGTGATTTCCTTATAAATCCTCTAAACCAAGATCATGTATTTGCCACAGTGGCATCCCCTGGATAACAAGTCTCTCCTTCATGCCCAGGACTAAAAGTAATCATGCTACATCCTACAGATTCTCTTTCTGCTTCCTCCATTCCCATCTTTCTAGGAACTAATTAAGTGAGAACTGTCGCATTAGGATAAACCAATGAAGAAATTATACATTTAATTATGGCATAAATTCTTTATAAGTGCATCTATGAAAAAAATGAACTCCAACAACTTATTCCATTTTTTTAGGTTGGTTATTATTATTATTATTATTATTATTATGAATAAAATACATAGATAAAATTCAGGCAATCCTTGAGTTACAAATGTAGTTACAGACAAACCTCTGTAAATTAAAATTTGAGGTACATACAATGGTTCATAACAAACAGGTGCTACTTTGCAACAGGCATCAAAATATAATTATTACTGTATTATTATGTTGAAGAAGTCCTCCCCCATGGTTCAATGCATTTTTTTTTTTTTTTTTTGCAGTGTTCCCTCCCCTCTCCTCCCACCCCTGGCAACCAACAAAGAAAGTTTCCCTCCATATATAAAACTATCCTTAACCCTCCACAACAACAAACTAATACTATATTTGCCCTTCTGTGATTGACTTATTTCACTCAGCATAATGTCTTCCAAATTCATCCATATTATGCAGTGTTTTTCAGACTCTACATTATTCTTTAGTGCTGCATAACATTCCAATATGTGTATGTACCATAGTTTGGTCACCCACTCTTCCACTGATGGGCACGTAGGTCTTGTCCATCTTTTTGCTATTGTAAATAATGCAATGAACATGAGCCTGCAAGTATCTGTTCCTATCCTGGCTCTCATCTCTCTAGGATATATACCTAGTAATGGGATTGTTGGATCAAATGGTATCTCCAATTCCAACTTTCTAAGGAATCACCATATTGCTTTCCACTGTGGTTGTGTCACTTCACAGTCACACAAGCAGTATATGAGAGTCTCAATCTCTCCACATCCCCACCATCATTTGTTATTTTCTGTCTCATTGAACCTTGCCACCAGTGCTGGGGTGAGAGAGTATATCTCATTGTTGTTTTGATTTACATCTCTCTGATGACCAATGATTGTGAGCATTGTTTCATGTATTAGCTGACCACCTGAATATCCTCCTTGGTGAAGTGTCTATTCATGTCTTCTGCCCATTTTCAATTGGATTGTTAATTCTTTTGGTGTTGAAGTGTTGGAGTTTTCCATCAGTCTTAGAGATAAGTCCCTTGCTAGATATGTAATTATCAGCAAATATGAATTTGTTCTTGTCATTTTTGTCACATGCTTTTTCATTGTGTTGATTTCTTTGTTCTATGTAATTTTCTATGCTGAGCTCGTTTTGTTTGTGAATTATGTTATCACTTCCTTCATTACTATTATTTTAGTATTTGCTGAATATTTATGCTGGTCCTCTTTTTTATTTTGATGTGAAGATTTATCATTTTTCTTTGAGGTTACCCTGTGATTTGTAGTTTTCTTACCAAGTTTAGAGCAGTCCGTTCTATCGTGTAGTTGTCTTGACTTCCCTACCATCCAGAAGTTCTGTAATGACACAGATTTTTCCCTCTTTTTGGTTTTCAGTTGTCCTCATTTGTCAGTTGATATTTCTAGTTCCCTGTTTGCAATCTTGTAGGCTTCTTTACTTTGGATACTTGCATAGCTGGATTGGTTTCTGGGTTATATTATCATGTGTGTTAATGGTCAGTTGTTGTTGACTGTTGTTGCTTCTCTGTCCAAAGGGCTCCCTTTAGCATCTCTTGTAAGGCTGGTCTGATTTTAACAAATTCCCTTAATTTCTGCTTATCTGGAAATGTCCTAATTTCACCATGATATTTGAGGGACAGTTTTGCTGGGTACATAATTCTTGGTTGGAAATTTTTTTTCTTTCAGCATTTTATGTATACCATCCCCCTGTCTTCTCACCTGCATGGTTTCTGTCAAGAAATCCAAGCTTGGTCTTATTGGTTTCCCCTTGTAGGTAACTTTTCATTTTTCCTGTGCTGCTCTCATGATTCTTTCTTTGTCTTTGGTTCTGGTGAGCTTGATGATGATATGTCTTGGTGTTTTTCTTTTGGGGTCTATCCTGTTAGGGGTTCA
>NW_006921960.1:2183526-2201716 GCF_000298275.1 Orycteropus afer afer
AATCTGAATGAGAATGCTATCACTTTAAAATCCAAAATGGTTGCCACTTGTAAACATTCAAAATGGCTGCACCCTTGGTCACTTTAAATATGCAACTTATTCCATTTGTATATGAATATCAAATGAATAGATACAAGACAAATATATGAGGAGCTGTGTTCAAAATGGAGTTACATTTTGCTGACTGTCACTTGTTTGTCTCCACTATGCAAATATATCTTTTAGAATTTTTAAAGATTATCAGTATTTGATACTCTTGGGAAGGAAGATTGTGCAATCTACTTTGGTAGAGATATCACCAAGGAAACCCAAGATAGGGTCGCTATGAGTTGAACTGACTCAATGGCAGTAAGGTTTTTTTTTTTTTTTTTTTTTTTAATCAATATTTGAAATATACATAAGCATTAAGCATCTCCAAGCAAATTTCTGAGGAAAATAATATGTGATAGCCTGTCTGATAGATTGAGAATTTCTGTTAAGAATTATTTAAATTGATCAGTTAACTTCAAAGAAAAAAAAAAATAAAAATAAATAACATGTGATCGAATGATTACTAAATTCCAGGTACATGCATGATCCCATTTAAATCTCTACATTATTCCATGAAGTAGGCATTGTTGCTATCTCCATTTTCCATTAAGGGATTGAGGATTAGGGAAGCTAAATCATAGCTTTATTACCCAAACTAGGTATTTATAAGCCAGTGATGAGTCTTTTCTAGACTAGCATCCTAGCTGAGCAGTTCTTTTTCTGTATGAATGCCATTCCAATTAGGAACACATCCATATTAGCTGGTGATTTACAATGATATAATAGCACTCTTTTACAGCATGGGTGAAAATAGCAAATGGTTAGTGTTCATTTAAAATATGCAAAGTTCCAAATTATATTTAGAATAATTAACATCACAGGGCCTCAGGCTATACAATTTTAACCTGTTTCTCATTCTCAAGATCTCACTTTAAATATAATCATCTCTTTTCCAGAAAAAAAATTGATCCCTGTAAAGAATGAATAGATTTGATGCATGTTAAAAATCAGCAGGTTATCCTTTGCTGTAAGTGTCTGTTAAAAGCAGTATTATCACTTTCCCTTCACATCCTTAAGCACTTTTCCATGATAATAACACTTTCCAGCAGGAATTGGGTTTAGTTTCTAGTCTCCTCTCTGCCAATACTGAGCTGCTTGGTCTCAGTTAATTTATGCAGTTCTTCTGAGTCTGTATGTTCAAATATGTAAAATGGGATTAGCCATAATAACCTATTTTCTGAGGAGCCTTGGTGGTGCAATAGTAAAGTGCTGGGTTGCTAACTAAAAAGATGAGGTTCAGACCCACTCAATGGCTCTGTGGGAGAAAGACCTGGAGTCCTGCTCCTGGAAAGATTAAAGCCAAGAAAATCTGATAGGGCTGGTTCTACTCTGTCATATTGGGTGAGTTAGAGTCAACTTGACTGCAAGCAACAACAACAAATGCCTGTCTTCTAAAAAGAGAATAAAGATCAAATGCAAACATTTCTGAAAATTCCCCTAAAAAAATAATTGGTTGGTCATTTACAAATAAAAAGAAAGCTTCTTTGAAAGACCAAAGGCTCAGAGTTGCAGCACATTCTTATAGATAATCCGTTATTCCCCTACTGACTCTGCCAAGAAACAAACCAAACTTCTTCTAAGAAATGTTAGGTTTTGGTTATTTTTAGTGCAATTGAATTTGATTCTTTTTTCATATGCTGTGGATAAGTTGCATTTTTCAACTTTCTGAGCTTTACAAGTGCAAGAACTTAGAATTTAGAATATAAATTGTATGAGAGTAGGATTTTTTTTTTTTCTTTTTTTGCTGGCTGATGTATCTGTAGCAATTAGAGAAGTATCTGGCACATGGTAGCAAAATATTGCTAAATTAGCTTAAAAAATGTAATGCAATTTAGTGCTGGTTTAGAGAAAGATTAAAAGATTGTATGCATGTGCTGAGTGTGAAATACAGTGCTTGGTGATTTATGTACACTATTTTATGTAGTATCATGAAAACCCTAAGAAGAAGGCATCATTTAGAAAAAAATAAAATTATGTATATATATATATGTATGTGTATATATATATATATATATATATATATATATACACACACACACACACACACACACACACAGAGCTCTGGTGATATGGTGCCTAAGGCATTTGACTGGTAACCAGAAGGCTGGCGGTCCAAACCACCAGCCACTCCTCAGAAGGAAGACTGAGCAATCTACTTCTTTAAAGATTTGCCACCTCAGAAACCCAAAGGGGGTTGTTATGAGTCGGAATGAACTCTATGGCAGTGGGTGGTTATGTGTGTGTGTGTGTGTGTATGTATAAGGTGCTCTGGTGGTGTAGTAGTTGAAGTATTTGCCTGCAAACCAGAAAGTCGGTGTTGGTTCATACCCATCAGCTGCTCCATGGAAGAAAGAATGAGGCAGTCTGCTTCTTTAAAGATTTACAGCCTTGCAAACTCAGTAGTTGGAACTGAGTCAGTGGCAGTGAGTTTGGTTTGGTGTTTTATGTATGTATATATATATATATATATGTACATTTGTCTCCCTCACTCTCCCTCTCTCTCTCTCTCTCTCTCTCTGTGTGTGTGTGTGTGTGTGTGTGTATTGTCCATGCTATGAAATACCCAGAAGAGTCACCTTTAAACAGCTGAAATCATGAATACTTATGGTAGCTGTCATTTGTGAAGTATTCCAAAACTAAAGATTTTTGCTTATCTTTATAGTAAGTATTCAAAGAGATATGACTCTTATAATTAAGACATGGAGAGTAAGAGCTTAGAGCCAATGACCACTAAATTCCCATCTTTGATTTCCTGGCATTGCTCTAACATTTTCTGATGCCTCATCCCTCAGGTTCATTCTTTCATCTCCTATAAAGATCTCTTCAAGTCACATGGGACCTGGGATCTGATAAGAACTCAGTGAATATTCTTGAAGGAGAAAGTTGTTTTAACCAATGTGTGAGAACACAAGTTTGATTAAGACTATAATTCCTAGCATCCTAGTGGGAAAAAAATGTCATTAAAGAATGTTTCCTCAAACACAGGATTTACTCAGATATCAAGGGGGTTACCAAGTAAAAGAGACCTGTGATGAAGCATGTTTGATGAGAAAATTAATTTGTTCATACAAGGACTTCTCAGAATTTGTATTTAATATGCAATATAACACCTGTGAAAACTTACCTTAAACAACCTCTCTTCAAATGTGTTTCACTAGAGCACTATCCTTAAAAGTAACTATCATTTAAGTTAGTATATGGAGGGAACTAGTATCTTGTGCTCATATTTGTACTGATGTATTTTATGTGAAAAAAAATTTTCCCAATAAAATATATCAACTAAACACTCAACAGTGAAATTGGAGGGAATCATGTCACATTTCTGGTATCTTGATACCATTGGTCTAAACGGTACACATTTTTTTTTTTTTTTAATGTCACATGTATACATAAATATTTCTTTAGAATGAAACTTAATGAAAAATAAGCTCTGGAGTTTAATACCATGGAAAATAATTGTCTGATCAATCCTTATCTGTAATATCTATTTAAAAAAATCTCCTTGTAAAGTCTTGCCTTGTTAATAAAGTTCCTACTTAAAATTTGAATTTTAATAGTAATATGATCCTTTATATATTTCATTCAAACTTTAAACAGGAAATTTATTAAGGCAAGAGTTCACAATATCATGGTCTTACACCACTCTGATGGCATAGTGCCTAAGGCATTTAACTGCTAGCCAGAAGGTTGGAGGTTCAAACCCACCAGCCACTCCACAGCAGGAAGAATGGGCAATCTACTTCCATAAAGATTTACCACCTCAGAAACCCAAAGGGGGTCGCTATGAATTGGAATAAATGGCAGTGAATTTGGTTTTGGTTTGACCATGCACCTGTGAGTTTGTCACACTGTGGTGATTTGTGTGTTGTTGTGATTCTGGAAGCTATACCACCAGTATGTCAAACACCAGAAGGGCCACCTTTTGGAGAGGTTCCAATGGAAATTCTAGACTAAGACAGACTACAAAGTAGTCTAGTAGAACTAGAGTTCTACTTCTTAAAAACTGGCTAATGAAAACATTATGAAGAACAGAGGAAAATTTTCTGATAAAATGCCAGAATATGAGCCCCTCAGGTTGGAAAGTATGCTAAATACAACTAGAAAAGAACTTCCTTCTCAGAATAAAATCAATTTTATCAACATGAACAGAGTAAAGCTTTGGAGGCCTTCATTTGCTGATGTGGCATGACTCAAAATGAGACTAAACAGCTGCAAGCATACATTAATAATAAGAATGTGCAATGTATGGAGTATGAATCTAGGAAAATTGGAAGTCATCAGAAATGAAATGGAATGCATAAATATGATTCCTAAGCATTAGTGAGCTGAAATGGATTAGTATCAGTCATTTTGAATTGGAAAATAATACAGTCTACTATGCTGAGAATGAGAAAGTGAAAAAAATGGTGTCTTATTCATAAAAAAGACCATCTCAAGATCTTGCCCAAAGTACAACTCTGTCAGTGATAGGAGAATATCCATATGACTACAGAGCAGACCAATTGATGTGACTTATTCAAATATAGGCACCAATGCCAAAGATGAAAAAATTGAAGATTTTTACTAACTTCTGCAGTCTAAAAATAATTAAACATACAATCAAGATGCATTGATAATTACAGGTGACTGGAATGCAAAAGTTGGAAACAAAGAAGCATCAGTTGGAAAAAAATGGCCTTTGCAAGAGAAACAATGCAGAAGATCTCATGATAAAATTTTCCAAGAATAATGACATATTCACTGCAAATACATTTGTTTTCCAACAATTTAAAGGACACCTATACATGTGGACCTCTCCAGAAGAAATACACAAGAGTCACAGTGACTAAATCTATGGGAAGAGATGATGGAAAAGCTCAATATCAGTAAAAACAAGGCTGGGACAGCTGAGGACCAGATCATCAATTGCTTATATGCAAGTCCAAGTTAAACCTGAAGAAAATAAAAACAAATCCATGAGATCCAACATACGAGTGTTAGTATATCGCACCTGAATTTAGAGACCATGTCAAGAATGGATTGGACACATTGTACACTAATGACAAAAGACCAAAAAAGTTGTGGGATGACATGAAGGACATCATACATTAAGAAAGCAGAAGGTCATTAAAAAGGCAAGAAAGAAAGAAAAGACCCAAATAGATGTTAGAAGAGAATCTGAAACTTGCTTGTGAAGATAGAGTAGTTACCATGAATAGTGGAAATGATGAAGTAAAAAAGATGAATAGGAGATTTCAAAGGGCAGCCCAAGAAGGCAAAAGAAAGTATCATAAAAGGCACTTGACTGCTAACCAGAAGGCTGGCAGTTTGAACCCACAAGCCACTCCTCGGAAGGAAGATGGGGCAATCTACTTCCGTAGTGATACTGCCTCGGAAACCCAAGGAGTGGTCGCTATGAGTTGGGTCCAACTCAACGGCACGCAACAACAACAAAACAACAACAATGAAATATACAAAGACCTAGAGTTAGAAAACCAAAAAGGAAGAACATGCTTGGCATTCTCAATGTGAAAAAAAACTAAAGAAAAAATTCAGTCCTGGAGTTGCAATATTGAAGGATTCTGTGAGCAAAAACTTGACTAATGAAGAGAGCATCAGAAAAAGATGGAAGGAATATAGAGTCTGTATACCAAAAAGAATTGGTTGATTTTCCACTGATTCAAGATGTAGTGTATGATCAAGGACCAGTGGTACTGAAGGGATAAGGCTAAGCTGTATTGAAGATACTAGTGAAAAAAAAAAGGCTCCAGGAATTGACAGAATACCAATTGAGATTTTTCAGCAAATAATGCAAAACTGGAAGCACTAATTTGTCTATGCCAAAACATTTGGAAGATAACTACTTGGCCAACCTACTAGAATAGATCCATACATGTTCATTGTTATGGATTGAACTGCATCCTCCCAAAATCTGTGTCAATTTGGTTGGGGCATGATTCTCAGTGGTTTAGAAGTTATTTATTGATGAAAAGTAGCAGATATGTAACAATACCACAGTTTGGGTTGGGCACGCTTTAGCCCTCAAGGTTACACCTTTGCTTTTGCTGAAGGCAATTTAAAAGTGGTTGCAGACGCACACCAACAGAGAAGTGCCAGAAATCCAAGCCAGATTCAGGAGAGGATGTGGAATGGGGAATATCATTGCTTATGTCACATGAATTTTGGCTAAAAGCAGAAAATATCAGAAGGATGTTTACCTATGTTTTACTGACTATGCAAAAGTATTCAACTGTGTGAATCATAACAAATTACAGAAAGGGAATTCTAGAACACTTACTGGTGTGCATGCAGAACCTGTAAGTGGACCAAGAGATATTTGTTCAGAAAGAACAAGGGGATACCATATGATTTAAAATCAGAAAGAGTGTGAATCACAGTCATATCCTTTCACCATATTTATTCAATCTGTATGCTGAGCAAGTAATCTGAGAAAATGGACTGTATGAAGAATAACACAGCATCAGGATTAGAGGAGGACACATTAACAGCCTGGGACGTGCTGATGATACAAGCTTCCTTGCCCAAAGTAAAGAGTACTTGAAGTATTTACCATTGAACCTCAAAAACTACAGCCTTCAATATGGATTACACCTTAACATAAAGGAAACATAAATCCTCACAATTGGAGGAATAAACAGCATCATGATAAATGAAGAAAAGTTTGAAGTTTTCAGTAATGTCATTTCACTTAGATTCACAATCAATGTCCATGGAAGCAGCAGTCAAGGATTCAAGCAACATATTGAATTAGGTGAATCTTCTACAAAAGACCTCTTTTAAAGTTTTAAAAATCAAAGATGTCACATTGAGGACTAAGGTACACCCAACCCAAACTGTGATATTTTCAATTGCCTTATATGTGTGTGAAAGCTGGACAATTAATTAAAAAAAAAAAAAAAAACACCTAAGAAGAACTGATGCGTTTGAATTATGGTGTTGCTGAAGAATATTGAATATACCAAGGACTGGCAAAAGAATGGGCAAATCTATCTTGGAAGAAGTACAGCCAGAATGCTCCTTAG
The DNA here is from genome assembly GCF_000298275.1 of Orycteropus afer afer. Lineage (NCBI taxonomy): Eukaryota > Metazoa > Chordata > Mammalia > Tubulidentata > Orycteropodidae > Orycteropus > Orycteropus afer. Next base: position 2,190,639 of record NW_006921960.1, read on the forward strand.
AAGCAAGGATGGTGAGACTTCATCTCACTTACTTTGGATATGCTATCAGGAAAGACAAGTCTCAGGAGAAGAGCATCATGCTTGGTAAAATAGAGGGTCAGTGAAAAAGAGAAAGACTCTCAAGGAAATGGACAGATACAGTAGCTGCAACAATGGGTTTAAACAATTGTGAGAATGGCACAGGACTGGGTAGTGTGTTGTTCTGTTGTACATAGGATCACTATGAGTCAGAAATGACTTGGCAACACCTAACAACAACCATACAGTTCTGCTGAAAAATAATTACTAATGAGGCACTAAGTCATACATCCTATTTAGCAGAGTTATTATAGTTATTACTAATAAAATCGGTGTCTCATTTAAATGTTGAGAGGCTGCAATGGTTTCAATACCAATTATATACTATCCCTAAATTAATTACATCTTGAAACTTGGCAGAGTTATGCTAAGATGTAATCAGAAGGAAACATGAGGTGAGCAATTTTCAGAGCTCAATTTAATTTAACATCTTTTCAACTGTATCTTCAAAGATTATAATTATTTTGAGCAATTGGTTTGATTGAAATGGGAAAAAATATCACACTGCCCCTTGACTACCGTTTTACATACTTGTTTGAATAGTATCATACATCACATAATTTGTAATGTTTCCAATTATGAGTAGAATAGCAACATGAGTATTTCTTTAATTCTTATAGAAATATATAAAATATAAAAGTCAAAAGGCCTTCATTCTAGAATTCAGTGTCACAGAATACACGTATTCCTCTCTGTTAATCATGATGATTACTGTATGGGTGAACTGAAACAGAATAGACTACTAAGTCAGACCAAGAGGTTGAATTTCTGAATCCGCTCCTAATAATCTCTGTGACATGTGACAAGATACTTGCTAAGACTGCTTGTTTAATATAAAACAAAAGTTTTCCTCATAGCATTGTTGGAATAAACATATATATATATATATGATTGTTGTTGTTATGTGCCGTCGAGTTGAACCCTACTCGTAGTGACTCCTCCTTGGGTTTCCGAGGCAGTATCACTATGGAAGTAGATTGCCCCACCTTCCTTCCGAGGAGTGCTGGTAGGTTTGAATATATATATATATATATATATATATATATATATATATATATAGTCCCCAGTCCACAGTCCCAGCAACCCACTCCCTCAAGGTGCTTATTTGTGCTAAGAAGTTATCCTGACTTTGCCTCCTTTATGGTTAAACTGCATATGGACATTTTTATAACATATAAAAATAAAATACATAAGTATTTTACTGGTTTTGATATCTACCATGAATCTAGACACAGGGAGGTCACATTTCATGCAATTTTGAATTATGTAATTTTTAAAATTCTGAGAAATTAAAAAATATATACCAAGAATCACATTTCATGCATAAATTTTAGAATGCCATCAGGAAAGCAGCCATTAAATAAAATACAACTGCTATTGTATTACTTTCCTAGGGCTGCCTTAACAAGTTGCCACTAATGATGTGGTTTAAAACAAGAGAAATTTGTTTTCTTGCAGGTCTGGAAGCTAGATGTTCAAATTTAGATACCACAGGACTTCTTACTCTGGGTTTCCAGTAGCCCCAGGCATTCCTTGCCTTGTAATATCATTATTCATCTCTGCCTCTGACATCACAAGGCTCCTTCCATTTGTGTCTCTTCTCCTCTTCTTATAAGGGCACCAGTCATAAGGAGACATAGAGATGAGGGCCCACCCTAATGACCTCATGTCGACTAAACCAATTGCACCTGCAAGCACCCTACTTCCAAATAAGTTCACATTCACATGTACTGAGGGTTAAGACATCAGCATATCTTTTGGGGGACATAATTCAACCGAAAACAGACAATTATGTGCCTAGTAAACATTGTTCAACCTCTCGTATTTCCCCCTTATATTCTCTTCCTTTCCTTCACTTCAATCAACAGTACATGTACAAAAAGTTGGTGAGAATATTCAGGAACTTGACTTAACCTGAAAACCAGGAATCTAGGTCAATTCATATTGTTATGAAGGGAGAAAAAGGACTGAAACTCAGTTACCACTCACCCTACTAGCTAAGCCTGCCAAACATGCAAATTCATCTTCAGTAGGAATTTCGGTAGAAGAAAATATGATGGTTTTAGCATTGTTTTCTTTAAAGAGAATCTGGGTAACAGTTGCCATTTGGAAGCAATATATAAATAGGAGGTAGAATGATTTAACTAGATTGTTCTCTTATCACTTTATACAATTGTGATTAAAATCCTTTTGTTATATTTCATGGATATATTATATTAACCAGTATTATAACTATCACTTGTAATAAGTGTAAAGAAAAATGTCACAACTTTGCTTGCTGAAACTGAGGATGACTTGGAGCACTTATTGATGAAAATTAAAGAAAGCAAACTGCAGTATGGATTACACCTCCATATAAAGAAAACAAAAATCCTCACAACTGGACCAATAAGCAGCATCACAATAGATGGAGAAAAGATAAAAGTTGTCAAAGACTTCATATTGCTTGGTTCTACAATCAATGCCAAAGGAAGCAGTAGTCAAGACATCAAAGGATGTATTGCATTAGGCAAATCTGTTGAAAAGACCTCTTTTAAGTGTGAAGAGCAAAGATGTCTCCTTGAAGACTAAGACGTGCCTGACCCAAGCCATGGTATTTTCAATTGCCTCATATGCATGGAAAAGCTGGGTGATGAATAAGGAAGACCAAAGAATTGATACTTTTGAGTTGTGGTGTTGTCAAAGAATGCTGAAAGTACCATGGACTGCTAAAAGAACTAACAGGTCTGTCCTGGAAGAAGTGCAGACAGAATGCTCCTTGCAAGTGAAAATAACCAGACTTAATCTCACCTACTTTGGTCATATTGTCAGAAGGTTCCACTCTCTGGAGAAGGATGTCATGTGTGGTAAAGTAGAGGGTCAGTGGAGGATGGTGTGGTGAAGTGTGTGTGTCAACTTGGCTGGGCCTGGTTGAGTGGCTGGGCAGCTGGTGGTAGTTATTCCCCATGATGAGACTGACAGTTAACTCCACAAGTAGGTGACTAGCTGCTTTGGGTATGTGGTCTGCTTCCTGTATATAAGAAACAGGTTTGGGAATGTCTGTAGCTTATGGCATGCTTGAACCTTGCATGTAGCCATGTCATCACTCAGCAGCCTGCCATGCTCTGCCGACCTTGGGACTTTCAATGGACTTGAGTTAATGGCCTGCTGTGTGGTTTGGTAACATCGGCACTGTGCCTTTTTACTTGTCAACCTTGGGCTTGTCAGCCTCAGCAGCCAGAAGCTGTCTGAGTGAAGAAAAGCCTCCAGCTTCAGTGGGTCGGGAGGAGGAGGCAAAGCTAATGCCCAAGGTTGAGGGGATTTCACCCAGCCCCTAGAGTGTGGCACTTTGAACTCGGACTTAAAGCCTCCAAATTGTAAGAATAAACTCCTGTTTGTTCAAGACATCCCATTTGTGGTATATTCCTGACAGAGTAGCACTAGGTAACCAGAACAGAAGGGAAGGCCCTCAGTAAGATGGACTGACACAGTGGCTACAGTGATGGGCTCAGGTATAGGAGGGAATTTGAGGTTGGCACAGGACTGGGCAGTGTTTTGTTCTGCTGTGCATAGGGTCGCTATGAGTCAGAGATGACTCAACTGAAGTTAACAACAAACAACAACAAACAAAGAAAAATTTATTTCATACATAATTTTCTTTTGTCTTCCAGTTTTAATTTTTTTTTCCTGTTTAAAAATAGCAAATAGAAGGTATCCCCTCTTGTGCCCCTAAGGGATTATAGAGCTTCTAATTGTTTAAAGGAGTTCTGGTAGCATAGTGTCTCAGGCACTTGACTGCTAACCAGGAGGCTGGTGGTTCAAACCTACCAGCCACTCCTTGGAAGGAAGATGAGGCAATCTACTTCCATAGTGATACTGCCTTGGAAACCCAAGGAGGGGTCCCTATGAGTCAGGTTCGACTCCAGGGCACATAACAACAACAACAACATCTGTTTGAAATGAAGAGATTCACATCAGAATGTAGCCATTTTTTCCTTTAAAGTGGGAGCTATACCTCCCTTTGTTACATTAAGGAATGTCTTTGTCATGAAGTAGAACAGATTTAGCTATGTCAGAGCAAGGTTTTAAAGGAGCACCAAGATGCTGCCTGTCACCGTCTACCTGAAATACAAGTTGCCTCTTTAATACCTGAATTTCTAGATACTGCCCTTCCCCTAAGCAGTAGAAAAGTAATTAGGATTCCCTAAGTGAGTGAATGTAGCTTTGAGGGTATTTGTTTTGAGGTTCAGTGAGAAAGTGAGGTCCAAAAGTTACTATAGCAATTATCTTAATTTTTCTCCAAATCAAAAATGAAACTTAAAAAATAAAGGCTTTTGCTTTTAAAAAACTAATAAAGGAGAGTTTGCTGAACCACAAAGATAAGCGCCCCATGAGCCTTCCTTCCTTAGGACTTCTTGGGTTAGTTTGTACAATTACCTTTGTATCATGCTCACTGCAGATACAATCTGTAAAAATAATCTGTAAAAATAATCACTCAAATTTGACTTTATTTTTCTAAAGGACTTTTTTATTTTCTTAAGTGGAACAAAGAAGGATCACATAACTAGCAAACCCTGTATTGAAAAGGAACTGCTGTGCAAAGTAGAAACAAAAATAGGAGACTATATTGACTCGCCAACAGTCTTTCTCTCCAAATGATTATTCTAAATAATCAGAGTGATTTCAGATATTCCTTTTGCCAGTATTTGGTTTAGAAATGGACATTTCATCCAATCAAAATGAAACTGAATCTGAGGGTGGAGGTTTTCCAGGAATGGTCTCTTTAATCTCAAATAAATAAATTGCATGGAAAATAGGTTCCTTTTTTCTTTCTGGATGCTGTTATATCTGGGTTTGATGCTGAGCACTACTTCAGCATCTTAAAATCATAAGCATTATCTGAGAGCAAAGTCAACAGACACAGGATGGCAAAGCAGAGAAGTGGGAAAATTCTGGAGCCATAACTAGTGAAATTAATCAAACTGCCTTACTAATGGACTTTTCATAATGTGCTATGTTTATTATTGCTTAAGCCACTTTGGCTCTCATTGTTTCTGTACCTTCTAGCTGAAATACCATGGCTGAGATGCCATCCATAGCCTCCTTAATGTCCAGTTGTGTAGACTCCACTGTCCTACAACATTTTCTCAATAATATTATAGAGAAGACTGAGCTGGCAGTTGATTAGATAAAATTCAACATATCTTTCAATTCTAAGATTCTCTTCTTACTCTTTTTAGTTCTATGTGTGTCACTATTTTTTAATGAGGGAAGTCGATTATATAGGAAAAAAATGCAAGTTGTGTCCCATAAATTGAAGAAAGGGATTACTTTGTTGACTCCTTACCATATTCTTTGTTGTTGTTGTATGCAGTGGAGTCGGACCTGACTCATAGCGACCCCTCCTTGGGTTTCCAAGGCAGTATCACTACGGAAGTAGATTGCCCCATCTTCCTTCCAAGGAGTGGCTGGTAGGTTTGAACTGCCAGCTTTCTGGTTAGCAGTCAAATGCCTTAGGCACTATGCTACCAGAGCTTCTATACCATATTCTAGGCATTTAATATTTATTCTTTTATTTAATTATACAATAATTCTCATTGTACAGATAAGAAAAGACATAAAAAAGGATTCAACCAAATTGTCCAAGACCACATAGCTAAGTAAGTGGTAGAGGCAAGATTTAACCTTAGTTGACTGTTTTCCAAACATCTGTACTTATTCCACTATACCACATTATACCTTTGCAATATCTGCATTACACCTTTGCAATACCTTTGCCAAATACCTGAATGAGAGGAAAAAGAGGGAGAATTGGGTAAACCAACAACAACAAACTGGTGGTGTAGTGCCTAAGGCATTTGACTGCTAACCAGAAGGCTGGCAGTTCAAACCCACCAGCCACTCCTCAAAAGGAAGGTTGGGCACTCTGCTTTCATAATGATACTGCCTCAGAAAGCCAAGGAGGGGTCGCTATGAGTTGGATTCGACTTGACAGCAGTGTGTTATTGTTGTTGTTATCGTCTCAATAGAGTTTTACCTCAATTAGAACTCCTTGTGAAAATAGAATAATAATAGATTATTTGCCAGTGTTATGTGGCATTTTATATGCCCATTTCAAGATAAAATGTTGTGAGTTTGGAGTAATAGTTACAATACATGACAATTCTAAGTGGAATTTAAAATAATTCTTACCCAGGAAACTATAGTAATGCTCCTTAATATTGATAGGGTTGAACAAGGGTGTGGGTATCTGATTTAAGGCTTGATCCAGCACACAGTTGTCAGTGTGTACCAACAGACATCATAGTAATTTTTCATTTGTTTGCTATCCTGGAATTGGAACTGTAGAGCTACAGACTATATTCTTTCTTTCTCTCTTTTTTTTTTTTAATCTTTTCCATTAAATAACAAGAGAAAAAACACATTCTGTCCCTGACAGTCATTTCTGCATAATATTGCCACCATTCTCTGACAGTGAAATGAGAGCACTCCCGGGAGGGGACAGGAGAGCATAAACCATCTCTGCTTTGTGCCATCTCTCCCCAACACCAAGCCAACAGCAAGGGCACAAAATGGAAACTCAAAACACAAAATAAAGCTGGGGTAGAAAATTACAGATAGAAAGAAGAAATAATTATAATAAACAAAATATGATTTGAGTGCTGGCTTGCATTATAACCAGTTTACAAGGGAAAATAAAATCTAACATTAGTAAGATCGATGAGGGTTTCTCTGAAATGTATTTTCCATGTAGGTCCATTTCCCTCTGGGAGTGTTCTCTCCTTAATCTCTAGGGTTGGCAGTGATATGCAGATATGACTCTCAGGGACAGGATGTAGTTTCTCTCATGAATAAAAAATCATTAAATACTCTGTGGCTCCCTAGCTCCAGTGTCAGGATGGAAAACAAATGGATAGGCCACTGGGTGGTGCAAAGTTTGTGCCCCATAACTAACTTAATAGATGGTGATTAGAATTCAGCCAGCAGCACTGAGGAAGAAAGGCCTGGTGATTTGCTTCCATAAATATTGTAGTCAAGAAAAGCCTGTAGAGTAGTTCTACTCCACAACACATGGGGTCACCATGAGTTAGAATTGACTTGGCGGCAACAGGCTTGCTTTAGCTTTTTATGCATACAATAATTTCTCCATGGAACTATTAAAAAAAAAAAAAAGTGTTAATTACTTTTATTCAAAATTGTAAGTAGAAAAGCCTTGGGTTTTTAAAAAATGCATTTAGAGTGTGAGTTCATTTAGATTTCAAAGAAAACAAAAGTATGCATTATAGTGTTTCATTTATGAAAATGTTGAGATAGATGATCTGGAGAGCAACAGTGGCCACTTCAATATTGGCTTTTCATTGTGATGCCTGTCATTGTGAGTGCAATCACATTAAACATTTTGACACTCTGTTATACACTGGTCTGTTTCATTGTCAAATGTTCAGTTTGTGTATGTCTTGTTTTCCAAAAATAAAGTGTCAGTTATTTGGTGGTCATCACTGGAACATGTAAATTTTTAAACAAAACTCTTAAACCCAGCACAATGGAAACTACAAATCATATCACCCTCTATTATTATATGTTCCATAATTATTATGCATAGAGTTCCTGCTAATTTGTTTCCTAGGATTTCAGGCAATGAGATAGCACATTTTCCCCAATCTCCCCAAAAAATAGTCAATAACTGATATGCTCGTATTTTCCTCTTCAGTGAAGTTTATACAAATATCTAACACTTGCTGTTGTTGTGTGCTGTTGGGTCAATGTCTTGATGTGGCACAGTAGAACTGCCCCATAGGATTTTCTAGGCTGTAATGAATCAAAATCTCCTCCGTGACAATGGTTTTAATCATTACAGGCACAGATCACAAGGCCTTTCATCCACTGGGTGGGTTTGAATAGTCAAACTTTCAATCAGCAGCCAAATGCTTAACTGCTGTGCCAATGGGGCTCCTCTGCCTGATGCTAGTGTGGAGGGGAAAGACAAAAAGCTGTATTAATCAAGCAGTCAACCAAGGGGAATTCATTGGGTAGTCACTATGTTTTCAGCACTAAGCTTAGACTCTGTTAGGTAGAAATCATAGTAAAGGTTTGACAGATGAATGTTAAAAAACAATAGCCATCTTCTAAGTGTATAGAAATAACTTATAACTTTAACCAGTAAATCTAATAAATCAATATATTTGAGGCACCAATTTTGGGTGACATACCAGACCAAGACATATTGTGGGGAAGGTACCTGTGGAGACCATGTAGTAACTTTATAATTAACAATTACTTTCTGTGACATGCTATATGTGAGGCACCATGACACACAATTATCTGTGATATTCTGATGTGGTATTCATGAAATTTAGAATCAGAAGACTTGGGTTGAGGAATAGAGACAGTATCTCTCCATCTTCCTTCACAGAAAGAGATTAGAACTATTAAGTATGAAAGCAGGTGAAAAAGTTTGTGTGTGAATGTTTGAGTGTTTGTGTGTGTGCACACATGTAAAATTTTAGAAAAAAACAAAACAAAAGTGACTGCAGTCGAGTTGTGTCTGACTCACAGTGACCCCTCCTTGGGCTTCTGAGGTGATATCTCTAGGGAAGTAGATTGCCCAGTCTTCCGTCTGAGGAGTGGCTGGTGGGTTTGAACTGCCAGCCTTCTGGTTAACAGTTAAATGCCTTAAGCACTATGCCACCAGAGCTCCCAAAATTTTAGAAATGATACTTGTTATAAAACCCAAATCAGTTGCCATGAAGTTGATTCTGACTCATGATAACCTCTTGTGTTACAGAATAGAAATGAGTTCCTAGATCTTGGCAGATCTTAAGGCTTTTCTTCTGGATTCTAATGCTAAACTTTAGGTTAGCAGCTAGTCACAAAGTGCTTGTGCCAATCAGGGGCCTTGAGATTTATTATCAGCATTGGAAAAAAGAGGTGAAGTTGTCAGTGTAAGCAGTGCAGAAGGTGAAGAGGACGATAATGAGGGGATAGTCAGCCAGTGCCTCCTTGATGCGTGCTTTCTTCCTATCCCAATGGTAAAGGGGAAAAGGCTGTGACCACAGCAGAGAGTCACTGCCATTCTGGAGAGGAAGAACAGAAGACAGCGGTCCCAGGATGGCACAGCATACTTGGCCTCATGTCAGATCTTCCTGGTTTCTAGGCTCTGTCTAAGCCATACAGTAGGAAAGGAAAGTTCCAACTCCAAACAAAACTTCTGTTTACAGGATCTGGCAGGAAGCAGCACCAAAAGGACAGGTAATAGTGACTTCACAATCAGAAGATAGACTGAAATGTGACATGCGGGCTTAACCTGGGTGGTAAAGTTAGGCATAATACCATTCAAGGTCTCCAGTCTTGAAGTATCAGTAAGATCCATCAACTGAAGAAAAAAAGAACAAAGGTCAGAATTCTCAGATCACAACTGTTCAAGAACATTGTCATAACTCATTACTGGCTACCAAAATGAGGAGGAACAAGACACACAATGTGAAAATTGGAATTGTAACTCATTATGTCCTAACTTATATTTAATTCTCAATTTTATAAGAACAAAGTTGCAGCCAAATTTGAGCCTTCTTCACCAAAAATTCTTACTAAATCTCTACACCATTGTATTCCTGTTTTCTTTAACTTTTCTGATGAACAAATATATTTTTTGTCATTGCTTAAAATTAATACAGGTATACAATATTGTCGTTAGGTGACGTCAAGTCATTTTCAATTCATTGCGACCCTATGCGCAACAGAACAAAACACTGCCCAGTACTGCTCCAGCCTCCTTGCTATGCCCAAGCCCTTCATTGTAGCCACTGTGTCAATGCATCTCATTGCATTCCATTTTTTTGCTGACCCTCCACTTTACCTGACTATATCTTCATATAATTTACTCTCCACTATACCTGACTGTAAAGTAGAAAGTCAGCTATACAATAAGGTAATTAAAGTACTGATATTTAAATTAAAGTGTCATGTTTCAAAACTGTTGATGAAACCAGTGTGAAACAAATTGCCACTGGGGAGTTCATCTTTTAGATGTGTGAAACAGCTAATTGATGTAGAAAATACTTTGATTGGCTTCATCTTATTTGTTTTGTGTGTTACGGGCACTGTAATGAGATCAAAGTTCACATGAAACAACTATTTTGAATGTATGTCCCTCATGATTTAATTATTTTCATTTCAAGGACTAAAAGAACAGATATTAAATGTGAAACCATTGGTATTTAAATTTGTGGGATGGTGACAGAACCTTTTCTTTTATACGATTAGGGGAAAATACTGTATTGGTCATTTTAAAGCACATTTTAACATTCACAAATCAGCATGTTTACATGTTAAAAGCTAGTAAACCAGAGCTCATACTCTCCACCTGTGACTTAAAAGATTAGACTATTTATAAGAGTCTGTCATGTCTTATCAACACCCATAGCTATTGTGAAGACAACCAAATGCAAGGATCAAAAACTTACTGCCATCCAGACTCATAGTGACCCGTCCTTTGGTTTCTGAGGCAGTATGTCTATAGAAGTAGATTGCCCAGTCGTCCTTCAGAGGAGTGGCTGATGGGTTTGAGTCCCTAGCCTTCTAGTTAGCAGTCAAGTGCCTTAGACACTACACCACCAGAGCTCCAAAAAATGATTTAAAAAAGAAGCAAGAGAAGCAGAAAAAGAAAGAAAGAGAAGAGTGCATAGTATTCCCATGCCCTTGTTCTTATGAGCAGTCTGGGCAGTGGGTTCCTGCTGACAATTCACCAACTACATTTCCATAGAAATTGTATTGAAGTATTCACTGAGCAGTATGCAAAATACTTTTTTGTTGTTGTTGTTGTTCCAGCTGCAACACTAAGCAAACTAATAAGTTTGATATGGTCTCATACAGCAGCTCTAATAAAATTTAATATGAGGAGAAGTTCTGGTAAGATGGCAGACTAGGCAGAAAGACTCCACAGACCCTCTTCAACAAAGAAAAGGGAAACCAATTAACACAGACACAGAAGATAAGCCTGGACCCCTAAGCCTTGAAGGGAA
>NW_006921960.1:2205146-2207663 GCF_000298275.1 Orycteropus afer afer
AAAAGAAGGGCTGCTTATGCACAGGGAGACAGCTCAAGGGGCAGGAGTGTATGGAGGGATGGACACTGAGAAGAGGTAACTATGGGGAAGAAGTGGGAGGGGAGCTATTGCATTGTAGTAAACTGTGGTCAATATCATGAGACAAAGTGTATGTGAACTGTTGTATGGAAACTGAATTTGCTCTGTAAATCTTCACTCAAATCACAATAAAAAAATAAAATAAAAATAAAAATGAAATAAAATAAAAATTAACAGGAGGGGCTATGTTTTAAGCATATAAGGAATAAAGAGATCGGCAATTAAACGTAATAAACTCATAGCATATATAAAATTTTTTCTAAAAATTGAAATGTTCAACAACAAAATCATTGTGAAAATTGGAATGTATTTAGTGTAAAGTTGGTAAAAGTAAAACTGTAGGCTTTTTTATTATTATGTTTCAAAGATTTAAAAAAAAGTCTTACATGTTTACAGTTGTACTCAAGTGTGATCTATGCATGCTATGATTTATTTGTAAAATGAGTTTCACAGTAAGTTCCCATTTCAAAAGATGTGCATTAGGCATCAAATATGTTCAACTGCTAACACATTATTTCTATTTTGAAAGCATATTAAGCAAAGTTCAAGGCTCAACTTTTTTTTTTAAGAATGAGAAACCCATAAGATCAACTATCAAAAACCTAAAGCAAATGATTACTTTAATCTTCATCAATTTTTAGAAACTATGATACTAGGTTTTTATACTGATATGTACTTTTTTATGAATAACTGACAACCAGTGCACATTTTATGCAAATGAAGCTTCCTGCCTAATAACTTGATAGACAGGTGTTTAGACAGTCATTTGTAATCTGCCTTAACAAAGATAAATTCTAAATGGCAACCCATAACCCAATAGCAAGTTGATAACAAAGTGGTAAGAAAATAGCTTAAAAGCTTAAAATTTGAAACTAAGAGAATTAGATGACCATAAATATCCATGTATTTTAAAATTTGGCAACAAGCTCAGTGTTAACAATTTTATTATAAGCAAGTTGATTTATAAGGAAAAACAATTAAGTCAAATCTATAACATCCCTATATGCTCCGCAGAAGGAAGATGGGGCAATCTACTTCCATAAAGATATACAGCCTTGGAAACCCGATGGGTGTTGCTATGAGTTGGAATCAACTTGATGGCAGTGAGTTTGGTTTTGGTTTCTTGTTTATTTGTAAAATGAGTACATTAAAGATAGTATATACCTTGCAAAGGTATTGAGAAAATATATATATATATATATATATATATATATATATGCAATGTATATATATTCACTCATTTGTTTTTTTAATAGCCTTATATACATATTTTTATTTATTCATTTATTTATGTAAATATGTGTGTGTGTGTGTGTATGTATCTGCACATAAACATGTGATATATGTAATGTATTATACACCAAAAAAACCAAACTCACTGCCATCAAGTCAGATCCGACTCATAGCAACCCCTCCTTGTTTTCCGAGGTGGTATCTCTACAGAAGCAGATTGCTCAATCTTCCTTCTCAATATATTATATATGTAATATATTTTACATGCATAATGTGTATGTTATATATATGTAACATATATAATATATCCACTGCCATTAAGTTGATTCTGACTCATAGAAACCCCCATCGGGTTTCCCAGGCTATAAAACTTAGGGAATTAGATGGTCTCGTCTTTCTCCAGAGAAGCAGCTGGTGGACTTGCACCACTGATCTTCATAGTTAGTAGTCAAATGCCTTATGCACCGCACTACCAGAGCTCCTTATATGTAATATATATTGTGTATTATATATGTAATATAAGGAGCTTTGGTTGCCTAATGGTTAAGGCATTTGGCTGCTAACCAAAAGTTTGGCAGTTCAAACTCACCAGCTGCTCTGTGGGAGGAAGATGAGGCAATCTATTTCCCTAAAGATTTACAGCCTTGGAAACCCAATAGGGGTTTCTATGAGTCAGAATTGACTCAATGGCACTGAGTTTTAGTTTTGCTTTTGGTAGAAGTAATATATAAGTAATGTATATACTATATGTGCAACCTGCACAATGTTATGTGCAATATATACAATATCTATGAAATACATAATAATAAAAAGAACTTGCTGTCATCGAGTTGATTCTGACTTATAGCAACCCCCATTGGGTTTCAGAGGTGGTAAATCTTTAGGGAAGTAGAGTATCCCATCTTCTTTCCACAGAGCAGCTGGTGGGTTTGAACTGCCAGCTTTCTGGTTAGCAGTCTAATGCCGTATGCACTGCACCACCAGAGCTCCTTACATACATATTATATGTAATACATAAATGTTGTTGGTGTTATTATGTGCCGTCAAGTCATCTCTAACTCATAGCAACCCCTCCTTGGGTTTCCAAAGAGGTATCATTATGGAAATAGATTGCCCAATCTTCCTTCTGAGGAGTGGCTGGTGGGTTTGAACCACCAAACTTCTGGTTTGCAGTCAAGTACCTTAGGCACTATGCCACCAGAGCTC
>NW_006921960.1:2209178-2234242 GCF_000298275.1 Orycteropus afer afer
TCGACCATTTTTGGTACAGTGACTGTGTATTCCTTCCATCTTCTTTTGATGCTTCCTGCATCATTCAATATTTTGCCCATAGAATCTTTCAATATTGCAATTCAAGGCTTGAAGTTTTTCCTCAGTTCTTTCAGCTTGAGAAATGCTGAGCGTGTACATACCTTTTGGTTTTCTAACTCCAGGTCTTTGCACATTTTATTATAGTAATTAGCTTTGTCTGTTTGAGCTGCTCTTTGAAATCTTCCTTTCAGCTCTTTTATCTGGTCATTTCTTCCATTTGCTTTAGCTACTCTTTGCTCAAGGGAAAGTTTCAGTGTCTCTTCTGTCATCCACTTTGGTCTCTTCTTTCTTTCTCATATTTTTAATTATCTCTTGCTTTCTCCATTGATGATGCTCTTGATGTCATCCCACAATTCTGGTTTTTGGTCATTGGTGTTCAATGCATCAAATCTATTCTTTAGATGGTCTCTAAATTCAGGGATATATTCAAGATCACATTTTGGCCCTTGTGGACTTGTTTTAATTGTCTTCAACTGCAAGTTGAACTGGCATATGATCAGTTGATGGTCTGTTCCACAATCAGCTCCTGGCCTGGTTTGGCTGAAGATATTGAACCTTTCCATTGCCTCTTTCCACAGATGCAGTCATTCTGATTCCTCTGTGTTCCATACGGCAAAGTCCACTTGTATAGTCACTGTTTGTTTTGTTGAAAAAAGGTATTTGCAATGAATAAGTCGTTGGTCTTGCAAAATTATATCATGCGATCTCCAGTGTTATTTCTGCCACCAAGGCCAAATTTTTTCAACTACCAGTGATTCTTCTTTGTTTCCAACTTTTGCATTCCAATCACCAGTGATAAGAAACACATCTTGATTGCATATTAGGTCAATTTTAGACTGCAAAAGTTGATAAAAATCTTCAGTTTCCTCATCTTTTGCTTTGATGGTTGGTGCATAAATTTGAGTAATAGTTATATTAACTGGTCTTCCTTGTAGGCATATGGATATTATCCTATCACTGACAGCTTTGTACTTCAGGACAGATCTTGAAACATCTTTTGTGATGATGAATGCCACCCCATTCTTCTCCAATTTGTCATTCCTGGCATAGTAGATCATATGGTTGTCTGACTCAAAATAGCTAAAGCCAGTCCATTTCAGCTCACTTATGCCTAGGATATCAATCTTTATGTATTCCATTTCATTTTTGATAACTTCCAATTTTCCTAGATTCATACTTCATACATTCCATGTTCCAATTATTAATGGATGTTTCCAGCTGTTTCTCATTTTGAGTCATGCCACATCAGCATATGGAAGTCCTGAAAGACTTACTTTATCCATATGATTAAGGTTGATTCTACTCTAATGAGGCAGCTCTTTCCCAGTCCTATATTGAGTGCCTTCTAACCCAAGAGGCTCATCTTCCTGCACTGTGTTGGACAATGTTTCCAAGCTATTCATGAAGTTGCCCAGTAATCTATCAGACAGTGTTTCTCTGCTATTCATAAGGTTTTCCCTGGCCAATTTTTGAGAAGTCGATGGCCTCCTCCTTCTTCCTAGTATGTCTTGGTCTATAAGATTCATTGAAACCTGTGCATCATGTGCAACTCTCCTAGCATTTGAAACACCAGTAGCACAGCCGCAAGCCTCACAGCAAGGTACAAGGCTCACAGGATGACAAACTGACAGACAAGTTTGTCTCCCTTAGCTGTTGGAAATCTGCATCCTCTTCTTACCTAATTCTTACCTGGAAACTGCCACTCTGTGGTTCCCAGCTGCTCCTGGTCCCTGCCTGTCCTGGCTCTAGGGGGCTTGGGGTCTAACCTTACCTCCTTCCCCTTTTAACTTGGATATCCTGCCACTCCTGAGGTCTCCGAGGCCGCTCCTAGTCCATCCCTTTCCTGGCTCTAGGGTATATTCTTTCTGATTCTGCTATAATAAATTATTATAGACTTAACAAAAACATATTTATTATGTTACATATCTAGAAATCAGAAGTCCAAAATGGGTCTAAAAGCACTAAAGAAAAGATGTTGGCAGGAATGTGTTCCTTCTGAAGGCTCTAAGGAAGAATTTGTTTCTTTACCTTTTTCTCTTTTTTTTAAACTGTGATTTGGTTGAAAGTTTACAGAGCAAATTCATTTACCACTGAACAGTTCATGCACATTTTATTTCATGCCATCCACTGCAGTTCCCATATGTAACAGCTCTCTTCCCACATCTTCCCTGTGGTTTCCTTTTCGCTGTGTTCTTCTTTCCTTTGCATTCCTGCCCTTGGGAGATATCTCCAACTGCAAATGCTGCCTTCTGATCTCCCATGGTTGATTGTTTTAAGGAGTGCACCTACCAGGTGTAAATGTTCATCTTATAGGCCTATCTATGGTTTGATTTGAGGAGCTCTGATAGCGTAGTGCCTAAGGCACTTAACTGCTAACCAGAAGGCTGGTGGTTCAAACCCACCAGCCACTCCTCTGAAGGAAGATGGGGCAATCTACTTCCATAGTGATACTGCCTCGGAAACCCAAGGAGGAGTCACCTGAGTCGGGTCTGACTGGATGACATGTAACAACAAAAACATTGTTTGATTTGAACCCATGGAGTGAGTTCAATTCCAGGCCCTGAAGGGTGACTAGGGGCCATAGTCTCAGGGGTTTCACCAGTCTCTATCAGACCAGTAGCCCTGGTCTTGTTTGTGGTTTGAGGTTTTTTTCCATGTTTTTCTCCCACTCTATCCTGTATCTCCAATTTTGATCACTTTCCAAGTAGACAACAATAGTAGCCGGGAACCATCTAGTTCTTCTGGTCTCAGAGTCATCTAGGCTGAGGATCCCATGGTCTACCAGTCCCTTGGACTAATTGTTTCATGTGTTTTTAGTTTCTTCATTCTTCTTTACACCAGATGAGGAGAGACCAATTGTTGCATTTTAGATGGTCACTCACAAACTTTTAAGTCCCCGGTTGCTACTCATCAAATAGGATGTAGAACAATGCTTTTATGTAGTATGATATGTCAATTGGCCTTGATGTCCCCACAATCATGGTCCTGAGCCCAAGAGCCTAGTAACTCATTCCCTCAGGGTGTTTGGCTAAGGCTAAGAAGTTGTCATAACTTTGCCCCATTAGCCCTATTATATATATAGACATTCTTATAGTGCATACAAATCTGTATGTAGAAATATCATCTGCCAAACTTATATATATAGTCCCTTTTTGCCTAGACATACCTAATTATTTAGCCTGTCTACTTATGTACCAATCAGTGGATTAATCTTTGTTATTATTGATAATGAAGTATTGTGTATGTAAAAGTGTTTATCTTTGTTGTCTGTACCTCTTGTGCACCTCTCTGTGTCTTCCTTTTTCTTAGTGTTATTGTGTTGGTCACTTATTTTTGTTATATTGTCTTTCCATTCACCCAAGTCAATACTTGCCTCTTATCTATTTAGCAATGTCCCTTCCCCTCTCTTCCCCTCCCATCCCTGTTAACCAATAAAGAAAGTTTTCTTCCATATGTAAAGCTGTCCTTGACTTTTTACAATAGTAGACACATACAATATTTATTCTCCTGTGATTGATTTATTTCACTCAGCGTAATGTCCTCCAAGTTCATCCACATCATGAGGTGTTTTGCAGATTGTACACTATTCTTTAGTGTTTCATAGTATTCCACTATGTGTATGTACCATAGTTTGGTTATCCATTCCTCTGTTGACGGGCATTTAAGTTGTTTCCATCTCTTTGCTGTTGTGAATAGCACTGTGATGAACATGGGTATGCTCCTATTTTAGAGACTGCTCCTATTCCTTAGCTCATGGATCTCTTTCATCTTCAAAACCAGTAGTAGCATCACCATGACCTCTGTTTCTCATTCTTATATCTTCTCTGACAAAGATCCTTCCCTTTTTCATTTATAAAAATCATTCTGATTACATTGGACCTATGTGAATAATCTGAAAGAAGTGCAGCTGGAATGCTCCTTGGAAGTGAGAATGGCCAGACTTCATCTGACCTACTTTGGTCATGCTGTCAGAAGGGACCATTCTCTGGAGAAGGATATCATGCTCGGTAAAATGAAAGGTGAACAGAAAAAGGGGAAGCCCTCAATGAGATGTATTGACACTGTGGCTGCAATGATGGGCTTAGGTATAGCAAGGATTGTGAGGCTGGCATAGGACTGGACAGTGTTTTGTACTGTTGTACATAGGGTTACTACGAGTTGGAGCTGACTTGATGACACTTAACAACAATGTGTGGATTATCTACAATGATCTTCCCATCTTGAGATGCTTAACTTAATCGTATCTGCAAAGTCCCTTTCACTATGAAGGTAATATATTTATGAAATTTGGGGATATGATCTGTACATCACTGAGAAGGGAGGAGCACATTATTCTGCCTACCACAGAGGATAAATCATTTGAATACGTAACAGGAAACATATTTGGTCATCTGGACTCTTGAGAACCATGCATTACTTAATGGAACTCTGTAAAACAGCCAAACCACCATGCAAAGTAGCTAAAGAACAATTATTCAACAATTTCACTCAAAATTTCATAACAAAGACTTTATTTTAAAAATATTTGTAAACTAATATGGTAAAGTAGAACTGGTTATAAAACAAGTCTTCACTCTGCATGAATCATTGGTGGTTCCATGATAGAATTCTCACCTTTCATGAGAGAGATCTGAATTTGATTCCCCACCAATATTTCCCATGTGCAACCATCACCTTTTTTGTCTTTCAGTAAAGACTTGTATGTTGCTATAATGCTGAACAGGTTTAGCGGAACTTCCAGACTGAAAGGGACTGTGAAGAAATGTCTAATGACTTACTTCTGAAAAGCAGTCAATGAAAACCCTGTGAATTACAAAGGTCTAATATTCAAGCAATCACTGCAATAACGTAGAGACTTGGGAATGGCACAAGACCAGGCAGCGTTTTGTTTTGCTGTGCATGGAGTTGTCTGAGGTAGAGGACAGCCCAACAGCAGCTTACAACAATTGGCTCTCTCTAGCTGTGTGCCCTTGAGTAATTTATTTGAAGGCCTCTCTGAGCTTTGGTGTTCTCATCTGTAACAAGGGGTAAAATAATAATATGTGCAGAAATAATACATATAGAATGTTTACTTTAAGGCCTGACACAATCACCTTGATAAACAGTTTTCTAATTGAATAAAAAACAATTTAAATTTGAGTTATCAATGCTGATGTTGTTGTTGTTATATGCTGTCGAGTCAGACCTGACTCATAGTGACCCCTCCTTGGATTTCCGAGGCAGTATCACTAGGGAAGTAGATTGCCCAACCTTCCTTCCGAGGAGTGGCTGGTGCTTTCGAACCTCCAGCCTTCTGGTTAGCAGTCAAGCGCTTTAGGCACTATGCTACCAGAGCTCCCTGTTATCAATGTTAGAATAGAATTAGTTATATAGGCACTGTGAGTTAATTTTAAAAGCATCATACTTATCAGCTTGGCATCCTGCTTTGTGTTTGTATTGAGTTTGGTTTTTATAATCACAAGGCAGTGCCACAGAGTAAAATGATCCTGGGGCAATTCCTAATAAAAATAGTAAAACTACTAACGCCGAATCATCATGAGTGCTTAACAGTATACCAGACAGGTTTCATATCTTTTAATCCTCACAATGACCTTGTGAAATATACATTATTATTCTCTCATTTTATAATTTGAAAAAAAAACTTTGACAAAAAGAGATTAAATGCCCAAGGTCAAACTGTCAGTAAACTTTGGAGGCAGAATTTGAAACAATTTGACCCAAGGACCCTGCTTTCTACATGTAGAAGTTGGAGTCCCCAGACCAGAGCTTCAGCTCCAGTGGTACCATCTGTTATTCTTCCTGTGACCTTAGATTTTAACCCCACAGTTTCCTCATCAATTAAGTGAATGATAATTTTCCAACAGCACATTTCCTGATGCATATGAATGATTTATCAAAATTAGATTTATCTCTCAACTGCTTACTATATTTGTATATTGCACAATTAAGAATTTCTAAGGAGCCCTGGTTGTGCAATGGTTATGTGCTTGACTGCTAATCAGAAGTTTGGCAGTTTGAACCCACCAGCAGCTCTGCTGGAGAGAGACTTGATGATTTGCTTCTGAAAAGACTACAATTCAGGAAACTTTATGGGGCAGTTCTACTCTACCTCATGGGGTCACTATGAGCCAAAATCAGCGCCACAGAACCTAAACAAGAAATACAATCACAATCAGTGATACGATAGGAAGTCCATTAAGTTCAATTCATTGTGAATAAAGCAACCAAGTAGTCAACACTGTTTAGGCGAAACATTTGGTAGGTTTGAATTTTCACTTTGAGTAGCCTGACATGCCCACAATTGAATCAAGATGTAAAGTCTTCAGATATTGAAAATCATAACTGCCCAAAAGGTATAATCTTCTCTTTCCTTTTCATGTTTATTATTTGAAAATATGTGACATACTCTTAGGTCAAACCTTTGTTAGCAATTATAAAATCATTACTAAAAAGAAATTCAAGGTAAGCCAAAATTAGAGTGTTCCTGAACTAATTTTGAACTCATTTTTAAAAATGACAACACCGATGCTGTATCAGATCATTTAATCCTTATAAAATTAAAAAAAAAAAAAAATGTGAGTTACACAGTTTGAACTCTTAAGCCAGTGAATTTGGACCCTGTCCAATACCTACATCTATGAGCACATGGTTAACTATTTGTCATCATCTTGGCGAGATCCTTCACATGCTAAGACTATTGACTCACTGGCATATTACACAAAACTGAGTTGTTAATCTAAGGGGGAAAAAAAATGTGAGATGGGATTGAATACCACTTCAGGAAGTGTCTGAAATCACTTTGTCTAAAATGAGTAGCTGAGAAAACATGCATTACGTAAATCCATTTGCCTGCGTAGTTCACTTTCTCATATGATTTATTTTTATAAACTGTTTAAATCTTTTGCAGGCAGAAGCCCCAAAAGGAGGGAGACAACCTGAAATTTAACCTTCTAGTCCAGTGCTTAGAGCAGGTCTTGGTAATCTTTGTCTCCTACTCTGCTCTAGACCTTCAGACACAGACTGCCTTCTGTTTAGTAAATAAAACCTCTCATGGCTTCCAGAATAATCATTCTCCCTAAGTGCTATTTTTAGTGAATTAAGTAAAAAAGCAAAAAGAGAGAGAGAGAGACCAAAATTGGATACTCTGATGTCAAGAAGTGGTTTAGTGTTAGAGGCAAAACTCCAGCAAAAATGTCATTGAAGACATGAAACAGAGAGTTTAATAAGTATTTCACCATGAACCAGAAATCAGACCCTTATTGCATATCCATAAACAAATAAAAAAAAGAAATGAAAATATGTACTTTCCTGTCTGTGAATGCTTAAGCCAAAGTGAGCTACACAGATATAATTATGCAAGGTTTCCTGAAGGGCAATAGTTTATCATTTTTAATACAGGAAAGAAATAAATAATCTAGCAAAGGATGCAGAAAATAGTAGCGTGATTATAAATTTTCTTTTCATTAAGGTGAGAAACAGGGCTTGAAGCACAGTACAGTCTCAAAAACTATTATTTAATATGAACTAAATAGAAACTTCTCACTCCAAAATTCTAAGCAAAATAATAATCAAAAATAATTTTGACCATCTCCTATACTTAAAAACAAAAGTCCATGAGAACCAACCAGCACATGTCTCCTCTCTCAATATTACCTTGTTGTTGTTAATGCTGTTGAGTTGACTGCAACTGGTAGTGACCCCATGCACAACAGAAGGAAACATTGCCCAGTCCTGCTCCATACTCAAAGAAGTTGCTATATTTGAGCTCATATTTGCAGCCACTGTGTCAATCAAAGGAAAATTATTTGTAAGTGCTGTCCATATGTACAGGCAAAATAATACAGTAGGAAAAATTTGAATGTCATTGAACAACTCAATTGAATGTAATCATTTAGTCCTTAGAATAGCTGAGAAAGTACTTACTTAGGCATCATCACATTTACTAGGAATGGCCATAATATCTAAAACTATGCCCTTGAGGCTGGTCCCTTGGAAGCCTTCTGAAAACATAGCATATTTACTAGATTCAAGTTAACTTGTTCATATGTATTAGCCTGTTTTCAATCACCTACTGCCACATGGCAAACAGCATTACCAAAAGAATGAGAAAACAGAACAAGTATTATTGATAGGGATCTAGAAGACTGGGTAGCAAAGTGAGAAACACAGTCACTGCCTTCAAAGCCCCTGAGCATTGTCAGCTGTGAATGAAAACATTCTAGGTTGAAATGTTTTATTCATTTTCTCACCTCAGTAATTTAGCACAGATTTAAAATATAAGTAAAGATTCAATAAATGTTTCTGTAAAGAAATAATAATACTACCAGTTGCCACTTAGTTGAGTGACTCATGGCAACCCCATGTTTGCAGAATAGAACAGCTACGTAGGGTTTTCAAGGCTGTGACCTTTTGGAAACAGATCTTCAGGTCTGTTTTCAAGGTGCGTCCGGGTGGTTTGAACAACCACCTTTCAGTTAGCAGTCGGACACTTAACTGTTCGTGGTACCCAACGACTCTTAATAATAATATAATAATGCTTAACATTTGAAGACTTACTATGTGTCAGGCATTATTTTAATTCTTTTAATATCTCAAATGATAGTATAAGGTAAGTACTGAAGAGGAAATTTGGCCAAAGTCACACAGCTAGAAGGTGCAAGAGATAATCTTCAAAGGGAAGCAGCTGGACTTCTGATCCCTGGTTAGGATAATAAGGAAGCAAGAGGGATGGAAAGAAGAAGAGGGAGAGAAAAAAAGGAAGAAATGGTGGAAGAGGAATGGATGGACGTAAGAGACAACAAAGAAAAAAAAGAGAGAGAGAGAGAGATAGAAAGGCCAAAGAAAGAGGTGGAAGCTTTGCCAGTTCTCAATTTGCCTGTAATTTGTCCCGACATCCAACTTCCAAGGCAATGATTTCTAAGTCACAAACTGATAGTCATCTAGTTAGATGGCATGTTGTTGAAGCAGATACATATGGAAAGTAAAGAAAGCAGAATAAATACAAAATACACAGGCAGGTAAATCACAAACTAGAGATTAAATAGCCAACAACTGACTATCTCGGAGACAGTCTGGGCCAACATCTCCCCTCCTGTGTGGCAGGTAGGAAAGAAGATGATTGCATGTGTCAGTGAAAAATAAAGGAGGCCTCAGCCATTCACACATTTCCCCAGGGAAAGGAACATCCTCCCACTTACTTGAAAACGCAACAAGCTATTCAACTAAGCAAGCAATCTATTTAACTAAACATGCTTACCAAGCCAGTTTTGCATATCATGGTCTTCCTGGGAGCAAATTTTTCTATGCCTCATTTACATGTGGTGCATGTAAATGGGCTCAATTATTAGAATTTTAATCAATTTTCCTCTTCTAACTCCTTTCAAAGGCCTTTTAATATGCACTGTCCTCTTTGATCATCCAGGGGATTAATTTCAACTTAAATTGTAACATTCTTTGCCCATTCATAGCTTTATATATTTAATATACTTAGCTTAAATACTCTTCTCTACAGTGTCAGACCCTAGGAACTAATTTAGGTCGGTAAAGTAGAGGATCACGTCCACTGTATGATTTCAGAGTTAAAAAGTCAGTCTGGCACTCCCAATCTCCCTTCAATCCACTTGCTTAAATCTGAAATCCCTTTAGCAGAACTGAAGCTTTTTGTGCCTCCATGAGAGATAAAAAAATGTCAGCCCTCCTGAAAGAGCAAAGCCATGGATTTAAAATCATCCTTAGGTAATACTGCCTTCCTTAGGGATTCACATATTTTGAGGGTGATACGACAGAGCAGAAGGGCCCTGGAATCTATAAGAAGGGTGATGGGCAGAGGGTGACAGGGTAGAGTTGAAAAGCACAAAAAAGAAAGAAAGTGACTGTGAGCGTCAATCATGCAATTTTTCTTAATTCTTGGTTTTACTCATCAAGATAAGCAATTCAAGTGGAAGACATATACAAAGTATGATATGTGGTTTAGAACTTGAATTGTGATCCAGAATAGCTGTATCTGAATCCCTGGGCTGCCATCAACCAGGTGTGTGAGCAGGCAGGTTCCTCTTTGTATGCTCAATTTCCTCATCTATGAAATGAGTTAACATCAGCATCTCAGAGGGTGTCTGGGAAGATCAAAATAAAAAAATATGCAAAGGCACTTAGAAAAGTACTTGACATATTGTAACTGCTTGATAAATATTAACCATTGTCATTATTATTACTATCTTTATTTTCTAAATATGATTGATAAATAAAAGAAAGTACTTCCCCTAAGTAACATTTCTTTAGGCTTTTCTTTCAGTATCATTAAAGGACATACTACTTGTACTAATCAGGACAAAATATAAAACCATAATAATTGTGTTCTTTTACCATTTTTTTCCCCCCCATTGGCTGCCAAAGTTATGTCAACTACACTTAGTGGCTGCTTACTGATCAGGAAGATACTAATCTAGTCATGATTTTTCTGAAGTAAGAAAATAAATTATTACTCTATATCACTAGGCATTTTCAAAGGTATTAAGATTTACAAATATTGACCTATGAGCAATTATGGAATAAAACTTTTGTCTTTCTAAGATAAGGTTATTTATAATGTCCTTCTACAATTTAGCTAATGTAAATTAAGATGCTACAATTCAGTTTTGTCCTGCTTACATCATTCTTTCTGACAATATTGACTGCTGGAAAATATATGGAAGTAAATTACTTAGAGAGTGAATTTAGATGTGATCATTGGATTTTAGAGCTGAAATAGGCCTTGGAAATCATACAGAATCACACCAGAGAATCTACATGTCTTAGGCCAAGTGCCACTTCTTCAGGAAGAGAAACTAGCACTTCTTGCATATAACATCACCATTTTTATATCCAACCCTACGTATCTGGAAGATTTCTTATAACATTTATTCCTGAGGGCCCAGGGGGCAAATGATCCCCTTCTGGAATTCCCTCTAGAGTAAGCAAGAAGTTACAACAAATTACACAGAGCCACATATTGTCTCTACTGAGATGTCACCTTTTTAATAGTTCTATACTGAACTGAGAAATCCCCAGCGGTACAAATGGTTAATGAGTTCATCTTCTAACCAAAAGATTGGAGGTTCAAGTCCACCCAAAATCACCTTGGGAAAAAGACTTGACAATATATTTCTAAAATACCAGACATTGAAACCCTATGAGACACAATTCTACTGTGACAAAATGGAGTCATTATGAGTTACAATAGACTTTAAGGCAACTGATATTCTGACCTCACTTCCTAAAATAGCCACAGACAGCACCTTTGTAACACCACAGTGCCTCCCATCCATTTAACTTCCTTTGTTGTTGTTGTTAAGTGCCATTGAGTCGTTTCCGACTCATAGCGACCCCATGCACAGCAGAACGAAACATTGCCCGATCCCACGCCAGCCCCACAATCCCTGCTATACTTGAGCCCATCATCACAGCCACTGTGTCAATCCATCTCGTTGAAGGCCTCCCCCTCTTTCGTCGACCCTCCACCCTACCAAGCATGACATCCTTCTCCAGGGAATGGTCCCTTCTTACAACATGACCAAAATAGGTGAGACAGAATCTGGCCATTCTTGCTTCCAAGGAGCATTCTGGCTGCACTTCCTCCAGGACAGATCTGTTAGTTCTTTTAGCAGTCCATGGTACTTTCAGCATTCTCCGCCAGCACCACAACTCTAAAGCATCAACTCTTCTTCGGTCTTCCTTATTCATTGTCCAGCTCTCACATGCATACGAGGTGATTGGAAGTATCATGGCTTTTGTCAGGCACACCTTAGTCCTCAATGAGATATCCTTGCTCCTCAGCACTTGAAACAGTTCCTTCGCAGTTGACTTTCCCAATGCTACATGTCGTCTAATGTCCTGACTGCTGCTTCCATTGGCATCGATTGTAGAACCAAGCAACATGAATTCTTTGACAACCTCAATCTTCTTTCCATTTATTGTGATGCTGCTCATTGGTCCAGTTGTGAGGATTTTTGTTTTCTTTATACCTGCCCCAGGGTTACAGGTGAGGAGAGACAACTCAGGGACGCCCAAAGTAGCAGGCGGGAAGAGCAGGAGAAAGGGGATTAAAAGCCAGGAAGCCAGAGAGAAGAGCAATCAGCCGAAGGGATTAGGTGAGGAGAGGAAACTCAGGCCCACCCAGAGTAGCAGGCCGGAAGAGCAGGAGAAAGGGGATAAAAGCCAGGAACCCGGACAGAGGAGCAGTCAGCCCCAAGGACAACTCAGGGACGCCCAAAGCAGCAGGCCAGAAGAGCAGGAGAAAGCGGATTAAAAGCCAGGAAGCCAGACAGAGGTACAGTCAGCCACAGGGACCCAGGTGGGGGTGATACAAGAGGTCTCCAACAGCAAGACAAACTTGTCTGTCGGTTTGTCCTACTGTGGTGACATGTAGACATGAGTTTTGAGGCTGAGCCTCTGGTGTTTAAAACCCAGAGAGATGCACCTGATGCACAGGTAACAGCCCAGCTTATAGACTGAGACAGACTAGGAAGAAGGAAGAGGTCATCCACTTCTCAAAGAATTGGCCAGGGAAAACCTTATGAATAACTTGCTTTACTTTCCTTTAAAAAGTCCTTGGGTGGTATAGATAGTTGTGTTTCACTAATGGAAGGTAGACAGTTTGAACCCACCCAATGATGCTTCAAAAAAAAAAGTCTATCAACCTACTTCCATAAAAATGATAGCCAAGATAATCATATGGGGGCAGTTCTACTCTGTAACACGTGGGATTGCCATGAGTTGAAACTGACTTGATGGTAATTCCTTTTTTGTTTTTGTTTTTTTCATTCAAAACATTTTTAATGTATTAAATGATTTATTGTCTGGAGATTGGTTAGGTAGTTGGTTAGTGTTCACCAACACTAACCCCATATTGGTCCACATCCTAGGTGGGGATACACGATCTCTACTTCAGTGTTCAGCCCTATATGTTGACATGCAGACTCTAGGAGAGAAAGATTTCCTTTTCTCTGACTACACAACTTATAGTAGTGTTACAGGTTAGCAGCTGTTGTTAGTGACAAGCTCTTGGAAATATAGAAAGCAAGAAATACTGCAAGAAAAGTAAGAAGAATCAAGAGATGAAGAGAGGAATGCACCAATCACATGTTTGGAATCTATGATCCAGCCAAGTTTAAAGCTAGACACATTCCCAATTGCACCAGACCCAAAATTCTTTTATTTCCTCACTTACCTAAACTCTGTTTTTGTATTTTGCAACTGAGAATCTCAATAGGGGAGATTACCACGAGGACAGTTGTGAAGCCACAGCCCTGGTTTATGTTCTTACTCTTTTGGTAGAGGTGGTTTTCAGATTTCTCTTAATTGTCTTCATGTTTTTCAATTATAAAGGAACAAAATCAAAAGAAGGAACACTTACTAATTACCACGAGGATTTATTTATTACTGAGGCAATATCTGGAACAATCAATTTATTGCAAATGTTTCCCATGGCTTTGCATATTTTAGGCCATTAACAAAAGATACTGTAAATCACACAAAGATAACAACCATTTTGTTGCCAATAACTCATTTTGATAAATTAGTCCTTGATTATGTTGAATTTTGGGAGAAGTATGGGTTTAAAATTGCAGAGTCACACAGGTACTACTTGTAATGATGACTCAATTGACAAGGAGACTGGTCATGTGAACTGACCACATATTGCATCCAGAGGCTGTTCTGGTGATTATGTTGCATGTGTGTTTACATCTGTGTGTGTGGGTGTGTGTGTGCTGATCATTTGTTTGGAGGTTGTGTTCTTGCTACCTAATGATATGGATGTTGAAAGCTAGGAACAACACATCTTGCAGGAAATGAGAAAGTTAAAGTCAAACATACTCAAAAGATTCCTGTGGGCTTGTTCATTTACTCTCTCTCCAAACTTGAATGATACCATGAAAACAGATGATTGGGAAAATAATATTCATTTTTTTCTGCGTAAAACATGTACTGACCTAATTTAAAAAATACTTTCTAACTCTTCTCTCATTTAATTAACTGAAAGAGAATTATCACCTATTGTGAGCCAAGACCTATTCCAGGAATATAAGGCATGCAATGTAATGAAAGTTATAACTAAGTTATATTATAAAACAAACCTACAACACAGAGGAATGTATTCATCAGTCAGCACCCAGATGAGGAGGAAATATAACAATGGGAATGATGTTTTTACGACTTGTGTTTTACAGATCAAGTAAGTGTTTTAGGTTGATAGGATGTTGAAGAGAAGGGCATTGCTGGTGAAGTGACCACCAAATACAAAAACAAAGAGTTATAAGAGAGAATGATATAGATTGGTGAGCTGGAATACAAATTGTAAGAGCCATAAAACAATTTTTAATATCTAAGAGTAATAATCAAATTTGCATTTTTGAAAGGAGACTCTGATAGCAATAACAAGGCTGGACTGAGATGGTGAAAATTGCTTTCATGAGCCTGGTGAGGGCACTGAGTCTTCTGGACTCTTGTACTCTGATCAACCTAGAGTTTATTCTAAATTGGCTTCTATTGGGATTGATTTATTTTTCCATGGGTGTTTTACATTCAATATGGTTATTGGTTGCTCCATTATCTTTGTTCCATTTTAAATTCCTAGAGCTGATAAATGTTATCACAACTTTCTTTGGCACTTGTTTTAGGTTAAGTATATATGAATTTACTTCTAAGAGCCATTGACTTCGAGGAAATGGCTCACACAACTGTGGGGACTGGAAATTCCCAAATCCATGGATAAGGGAGAAAACTGGATTTTTCTCCTAATTCACATGGTTGCAGGGGCTGATAAACCCAAATTCTGCAGGTCAGGTGGCAGGATGCTGCCACATGGGGTTGCAAGAGCTGGTGAATCCAAAATCTGGAGATCAGGGACTGACTAAAGTCTTCTCAAAGGGCCAGAGTCCAGACTACAAGATGAGTAGAGGATCAAGAAAAAAGTATGGTTTGCCAGAACATCCATATATACTGGATATAGGCCACACCCCCAAGGAAACTCCTCTTTCAAGTGATAGACTGCTCACATCAGATCATAAAGTGGAGGATGATTACAAAATGTCTGCCAAACTGCTGAGAATCATAGCTTAGCCAAGCTGACACATAACATTAACCATTACAGAACTCTATGATGTTTGGTGAATTGACAAAGAGTGGAAAAGTATTACATAAAAGTCAATACCTCTATAAGTAATTGATCAAAAGAGACCTTAGCTGAAGAAAAATCAGGTAGTGGACCTAGGATGGGTTTGCTAATTCTTCTGTGGAAGTGTGGAACATAAGTTCTACCATAGAAGGTGGGCTCAACCCTACAGAACCAAGTTGAAGTTTTACTGAAGAAACAATATTTGAACCCAGTCCAGAAGAGCAAACTAGGAAAGAAAAATGCACAGAGGAACAAAGGAATTGTGAATGAGCATCACACAATTAATGATCAAAGCATTGTGAGAAGCCGACTCAAGTTTAGGGTGAGTAAGGAAGGAGTGGAAGGACATCAAGCTGAAGAGTTTGTTAGAAAATGGGTATGAAGGGCTTCATAAGTCAAACTATATTTAGCTTATATTTTTCAATATCATTTCAATATTTGGATTATTTACCAGCTGATTTGTACCACCACTCAGCATAAAGTAAGAGGAAATTAGCTCAGGCTAAAACATTAGGGACAAAGGATTGTTATTAAAAACTGCTTTGCCAGGAGGTGCAGACAATAATTTACATAATGAGGTTCAGAACATGGTAATGGTTAAAATCTTGCCTAAAAATATCTTTCTCCAGGCAGATGTGTAGTCTGAAATTTCAGCATCATGACTTCTCTTCATAGATTAACAACGAGTATCCTTATTTAAAATATAAACAGACTACAGAATTATAGACTCTGAGTTGGAAAGCACCAGGTAGCTATCTAAACCAGACCACCTAGTCAACAAGTATAAGAATCCCCTGAGTTCATGTCCCCTGAATATGTGAGTAACTATTAAACCAAACCAGTTGCTATCAAGTTGACTATGACTCATGGTGGCCAATGTGTGTTAAGAGAAGAACTGTGCTCCATAGGATTTTCAATGCCTGATTTTTCAGACGTAGACCACCACGTCTTTCTTCTGAGGTGCCTCTGGGAAGACTGGAGCCTCCACCCATTTGGTTGGCAGCCTAACATGTTAGCTGTTTCATCACTGTGGTACTCTGTGAAGAAATACAGTGATGCAGAATTTATCCACATGATGGATTTTATTCCATTTATGAGGAAACCTAGCTGGTAGAAATGCCTTTCCTATTTGAAGCCACACAGTATCTAATTTCTCATTTACAGAAACCCTTGTACTGGTTTGACCTTTTATGTCAATTTTAATCATTCCTACCCCCTCAACCATTATGACCAACCTAGGGCACGATTCTAAGAATCTATAACTGTATCTCAGAAGGCTGGTGGTTCAAACCCACCAGTCACTCCTTGGAAGGAAGATGAAGCAATCTACTTCCATAGTGATACTGCCTCAGAAACCCAAGGAGGGGTCGCTATGAGTCAGGTCCGACTCAATGGCACATAACAACAACAATAACAAATAACTATATCCAGATTCATCAGAAAGAGGGCATGGTTCAATAACTATATCAACCAGGGACGCTGAAAGGGGAAGTAACAATATGCATGCTATGTATTTCCGTTCCAATCAAACAATATTTGAAGACAGGTATAATAATTCTACCACCTATACCTTAAATAGGAGCTCTGGTGGCATAGTGCCTAAGGTATTTGACTATTAACCTGAAGGCTGGCAGTTCAAATCCACCAGCCACTTCTTGGAAAGAAGACTGGACAATCTGCTTCTGTAAAGATACCACCACAGAAATCCAAGGACGGGTTGTTATGAGTCAAGTCAACTCAACACCAGTGATTTTTTTTTTTTTTAATATACCTTAAATGGTTTGCATGTAAGTACCCAGAACATAACTAACCAAAAACCAAACGCACTGCCATTGAGTCAGATTAATAAAAATCCTTTCAGTAGATTCTAAACATTTTTTTTAGCCCCTCATGAGTTCCTTTTCTTTGGGTATTCTGGACAATGTCTACCTTAAAACTGTGATGTCATGTATCTCCTTTCCCACCGTACTACCGGATTACTGGATTTTAGTGCAAGGTTCTCCATTTACTTCTGTAAAATTTAATCTGATTAGATTTAGCTTGTTTCAGCATATCAAAAAAAAAAAAAAAAACTGTGACAATACTCTGAGGATTTAGGGATTTGTTAACTTAATATAAGTCAATGGATTGATGCAAGGAAAAAAAAAACCTGCGAGCCATATTAAAATGTGCTGAAGCATATAGAATCCACAAGAAAATAGTAATATGCTGATTCAAGAAGAGAAAATCACTTGTCTCCTATGTCTTATTTGAAATCCTACTTATTTTTTTAAAAAATGTAACCCAAAAGCCAATTCTCCAAGAAAATTCCTTTAATTACCCCACTTTTCATGAGTCACTCTCACAGCAATTTGTATGCATATAATTTTTTACACTTGTCATTTCATGTTTTATTTCTTTTAATTCCTTTCACTAGTTTTAAACTCTTCAAAACAAGAAGAGGAAGATCCTAAATTTGGAACACCAGTCCTGAATCCTAATAATCCAACCATGATTGAAACCACAGTCCTGGATTATAGACTGTCCCAAAGGGAAGTCTACCCTGAATCAGCCCTGGCTAATCTTCTGGATTGTTCTTTGGGATAAACTGATCTCTTTGGTAGATAAGCAAGGGAGGATAATATCATCAAAGTTAAAATGTTACACTAGAAATGACTAATTTTTTTTCTATTATTTGTTGAATAAATACTACTTCCTAGACCAATTATACATACTTTCTCTTAAGAAAAATACTAAAATTAAAAACAATAAATTTCACTATTTTTGTTTGAAAGCAATAAATCTGAGAATCCCTTGCTTAACACTGTGTAACATTTCACTACAAACAATAGCGCAAAAAACTAATTGATCTCCCCATGCTACTTTGTATGTAGATTTATTTCATATATGTAAATATATATATATATATATATAAATAAGAAATAGTGTTGTCTCATGGCATGAATAAATCTAGTCAGTGAATAGCATTCACATACAATGCAAAGTCTTAATGAGATTGAACTGTTAAATATTCTATAAAGAAACCATATTTAAAAAAACTCATAAAATAGTTGGTGAGGAATGTTTAAAAATAGAATATATGTTCCTGTAGGTACATCTGGAATTTTATATTGATGGAAAATGTTGTTAAGTGTATTTTTACATAATAAACATCATCTGTTAACCTAACAAACATAATTGTAGTATTCTCATACAGCTAAATAATTGCAACTTTGAGTATCAGTCAGTCTATCATGATCAGTAATACTGTCTGTACTGTGCGTCAAATCCAGTTGTCAAGGAATTTTAAATTGCCTCCAAATCAGAAATTGTTGTCTTCCCAGTGAAAACTATTCTGTGGATTTGCTTAGAAACTCCTTGTTGAAGAATCGTCTTGCCTCAACATTACTGAGCGAAACAGAGCAACGAGATGGATTCTGTCTTCTATATTCAATGCTTTCAATTATGGCATTCTTTATTACCTGGAAATAGAGGCAGAGATGTAGAATTAGCACTGCTAGAAATTCATTTAAACATTTCTTTTGTCAGAACAAAAATCTAATTGGCCTTTTCATTATAGTATTCTCTGAAAGAGAGAGAAAAAAAATTTGTGAGTTATACATGTACACTACTATTCAACATTCCATTACCAGATCACTCTTATGCTCATACCCAGCTACTCTGCTTTTCTTCATCAGAAAAAGAAGTACAAAGAAGTATTCTGGGAAAGTTATAGATTTTGTGCTGATAAAATTGGGAATAAAATATTTGTAACATGGTAGATGACATGAAGAAAGTGATACGATGGAAGCAATAATTCATTACTACCTCTGTAATATGTGTTCTTTACACTCAGTGCCACCAGTTTCTATTGAGTTGATTCTGATTCATGGCAATCTCATGTGTTTCAGAGTAGAACTGTGCTCAGTAGGGTTTTCATGGCTCTGATCTTTCAGAAGCAGATTGCCAGGCTTTCTTCTGAGGTACCTCTGGGTGGATTCGAGCCACCAACCCTTCAGTTAGTAGCCAAGTGCTTAACCATTTGCATGATCCATAGACACATGAAACTTAGGGGCCACATGAAAATAAAGACTTTCCCTAAGTCTAATGAGAAGTCCCTGTGTGGTGCTGAAAGTTAATATATTGGGCTGCTAACTGAAAGGTTGGAAGTTTGAGATTACACAGAGGTATTTTAGAAGAAAAGAAAAAGGACAGTTAATCTAGTTTCAAATAATAAGCTATTTATAATTCTATGGAGTATAGTTCTATGCTGACACACAAGTGGTTGCCTTGAGTTGGAGTCAGTTCAGCAACAACGGGTTTTAACAAGGAGTGAAGGCATTGCTGAAAAATTGCTGCTTTCTCATCGATTGATTGGTTCTACAATCAATGCCAATGGAAGCAGCAGTCAGGACATTAGACGACGTGTAGCATTGGGAAAGTCAGCTGCGAAGGAACTGTTTCAAGTGCTGAGGAGCAACGATATCTCCTTGAGGACTAAGGTGCGCCTGACACAAGCCATGATATTTCCAATTGCCTTGTATGCATGTGAGAGCTGGACAATGAATAAGGAAGACCAAAGAAGAGTTGATGCTTTTGAGTTGTGGTGCTGGCGGAGAATGCTGAAAGTACCATGGACTGCTAAAAGAACTAACAGATCTGTCCTGGAGGAAGTGCAGCCAGAATGCTCCTTGGAAGCAAGAATGGCCAGACTTCGTCTCACCTATTTTGGTCATGTTGTCAGAAGGGACCATTCCCTGGAGAAGGATGTCATGCTTGGTAGGGTGGAGGGTCGACGAAAGAGGGGGAGGCCTTCAACGAGATGGATTGACACGGTGGCTGCGACGATGGGCTCAAGTATAGCAGGGATTGTGGGGCTGGCGTGGGATCGGGCAATGTTTCGTTCTGCTGTGCATGGGGTCGCTATGAGTCGGAAACGACTCGACGGCACTTAACAACAACAACATCGAAATAAATACAGTTATAAAACATGGGTATCCTCTATATAAAAAACACAAAGGCCTATGATTTTATTGATTAAAAAATTATTTTTATTGACATTATTCTTTATATGGGAGCTCTGGTAGCATAGTGCCTAAGGCATTTGACTGCTAACCAGAAGGCTGGTGGTTCAAACCCACCAGTAATTCCTCGGAAGAAAGGTTAGTCAATCTATTTTCGTAATGATACTGCCTCGGCAACCCAAGGAGGGGTCGCAATGAGTCCGGTCTGACTCGACAGCACATAACAACAACATTCTTTATATACATCCACATGAATGATGACCAGAAGAAAACAGACATGACTACAACTTCTAAGAACTGTTCTTGCAATTGTTATCTCGTTTCTGCTATGAAGGCAAACTAGTTAGGATATTTTTGGAAATAAGAGAAAAGTTGACATTTGGCTGAAGAAGTTATTGCAGAACAATAAGAATCGGTGTTGGAACAAAGGCCTGGATATATCTCAGCTCTGTTGCTATTTTTAGAACCCTATCAAAACTAGGAAGATTCTATTCCCTAGGTTTACAGGATTTCATCTACAGTGTGATACAAGTTTCAGGACATTGACAGACAGAGACAAGTTAAAGTGTTGCTCTACACAGTTCCCTCTCTTCTCTACCCCAGGGACTGTTAAAGAACATTGAGATATTATTCTCATGTTTTTTAGCCCTCTGCTATGGGTAAAACTACTTGGAAAGTCTGTGTAGTTCAGGGCCCCATGTTTACGTCTCATTCAGAGTGGATGGGGGTTCCTCAGCCTTGGAGACCTGTGCACAGACAGTCCTCCATTCCCACACCCCCCCACTGGGCATGCTGGGCAGCAGAGAGGAGTGCTGCAGAGGGCAGTACTAACATGCCATGATCGTTCTGTGACATGATTTATGTAGGCCCACTGGAAATGCCCATCTATTCTCTCATGGTGTCTTTCACCAAGAATCGGTCATATTTTGCAAAGAAAACTTTGTCACAGGAATGTGATACTTTTATATGCTTCTTTGTTTAATAATATACACAATTGTTTTCTGAGGAAAAATGCCCCTAAACATTACTGATCCTTGTATATAAAGAAGACATATTTGCTGACACCAGTTTTTCTATGAATAAAAGAAACATGATTAATTTTCAGGTGACACAAGATGCTTCAGGCCTGTAACGGTGACCTTGATCGAAGGGCCGACAGACACAATACTTCTTGGCTGTGTGTGGTTGGGGAATTAGCTTAAAACCTTGAGAATGATACCTTATTTGTAACATGAGAATGATAATACTGTACTAATTTTGGGTTTTGTGCGGACTGGTGCTCATCTATATGAGTTAATTGTACAATGACTGGCATATCAGAAAAAGTCCATAACCAGCATCAGCTACTGACATATGTCATGAAAATGGGAACTCTAACTCTGGTAGCATAGTGGCTAAGACACTTGCCTGCTAACCAGACGGCCGGCGGTTCAAACCCACCAGCCACTCCTTGGAAGGAAGGTTGGGCAATCCTACTTCCGTAGTGATACTGCCTCGGAAACCCAAGGAGGGGTCGCTATGAGTCAGGGCTGACTCAACGGCACATAACAACAACAACAACTTAGACATGAAGCTATGAAGTTAGTAGTGATAAACACACCGTGAACTATCAAAAAGAGCTTGTTTTATGGTATTGCTTAGCAAATCAGTGCTATCAAATGTCCCACTATGTTGTTGCTATTTGCCCTGGAGTCAGACATAACCCATAGTGACCCCTCCTTGGGTTTCTAGGCATTATCACTATGGAAGTAGATTGCCCAACCTTCCTTCCTTCCAAGGAGCGGCTGGTGGGTTTGAACCACCAGCCTTCTGGTTAGCAGTCAAGTGCCTTAGGCACTATGCTACCAGAGCTCCCATGTCCCACTATACCTTCTTTTAATATTTTCCCTGCCTTTCTAGAAAATCATGTCATTGAGTTTTTTGTTGGTCTCCCCTTCTTTAGAACAGCCTAAGAAACATCAATCCTCATAACAGAGCAGTAACCAAGGGATAAAACAAAGCAAATATTTTAATTTCCAAAGAGCTAAAATGTTTTCATAAATAAATGACCACAGGACAACTTATACTGATAATGATCCTATCAGTCTATTATAATTAAGCATGAGCACAAAGAATCATCAATACCAATATCTTGAACTAGACTATTTTCCATAATTAGACATTTGGCAGGTATTCCTAGAAAGAGACAATTCTTATAAGGAAAAATGAACATTTGCATCTGTAACTGTGAAAAACTCAAATCATATGCAATGAGAATGTGCAGGTTGAACCGCTAGGTGGCATATTAACACTGTGAAGCTGTTAATCAGCATCTTCAGAATATAGAAGAAAACAGTCTTTCCTGCAAAAACTCTCATTCTGTCATATGAGCAGAAGGGGCTAATTCAATATTACATCAGTTGCTAAATTCCAACCTTTGGGAATGTTACATGATACAATTAGATGTATTATAAGATAATGTTGTTGTTGTTGTTGTTATGTGCCCTTGAGTAGGACCTGCCCCAGTAACCCCTCCTTGGGTTCCCGAGACAGTATCACTATGGAAGCAGATTGCCCCATCGTTCTTCCAAGGAGTGGCTGGTGGGTTTAAACCACCAGCCTTCTGGTTAGCAGTCAAGTGTCTTAGGCACTATGCTACCAGAGCTCCCATTATAAGATAATAGTGTGCCAAAATGAATCTTCCTACTTTTGTATTATGTTGTTGTGTTTGCCATGGAGTCGGATCTGACTCATAGAGACCCCTCCTTCGGTTTCTGAGGCAGTATTTCTATGGAAGTAGATTGCCCAACCTTCCTTCTGAGGAGTGGCTGGTGGGTTTGAACTGCCAGGCTTCTGGTTAGCAGTCAAATGTCTTAGGCACTATGCCACCAGAGCTCCTATTGACATGCACAGACATCTGCATAAGAAATGTTATAAATTAAGCAGATTCCATTTGCAGAGCATCGCTCCTATACCACCTGATTAAATACTAGTCACTGCATTACAATATGCACTATTAGCCTTGCCTTAGAGATGAGGAAACTGAGGTTCCAAAACTTTAAGTAGATTTTTCCAAGTCACACTCATGACCTACATGGGATTTAAGCATGATAAAAAGCTCATAACCTTGTCTCTACAAGTTTCTTTCACCTTTTGCTTGAAAAGTTAGTAGGTGCAATTAAAAACTGCTTGGTTAAATTGTTAATGAGGAATCAATACTTGATGAGCTGTAAGTCAGGATAGTTATTTTGGAATTCAGTCTATTTTTGGTCAGGCTTTAACGTTTTCATCATAACTTAGATTTTATTTAAACCAGAGTTGGAAGCAGTGCGAGAAATGTAGTTGTTTTAAGTGAAAGTATGCTGCTCCGCGTCATTGCTGTTGAGTCGGACCCGACTCATAGTGACCCCTCCTTGGGTTTCCGAGGCAGTATCGCTATGAAAGTAGATTGCCCAACCTTCCTTCCAAGGAGTGGCTGGTGGGTTTGAACCTCCAGGCTTCTGGTTAGCAGTCAAATGCCTTAGGCACTACACCACTAGAGTTCCTAAAGTATGTTGTTGTTGTTGTTTGCCGTCGAGTCAGCCCCGACTCATAGCGACCCCTCCTTGGGTTTCCGAGGCAGTATCACTACGGAAGTAGGATTGCCCAACCTAAAGTATATATTATTTTATTTCCCAAGTCCAATATGATATGTATACACACCTACAATTTAGTAGTTTCCCATATAAGGACAATTGGGTGATCTACCTCCATAGTGATACCACCTTGGAAACCCAAGGAGGGGTCACTATGAGTCGGATCCAACTCGAAGGCAGTGAGTTTTTTTTTTTTTTTTTTTTTTAAGGACAACCTAAGTTGAATATATGTCACTGCAAGGAATATATAGTTTTGAGCTCACTAGCTTTCTACTGAGGAAAAAAAAAAAAACATAATTGCCATAATATTATCCCTTAGCTTTCTTATGTGTTAGTAGTGTTGGCAGTTTAAAAGCCTAACTCTTATTTTGAGAATTTATGGTCCTTGCCAATAACTCACACATTGACTAACTCATTTTAAAGGTTCACTATCACTAAAGACACAATGTAGCATGTGGCTTTCAGATGTCCACTGCTTGTAAGATATACAATATAAATATATTGAGAAAATGATGTATGCTGTACATTTTGCTAAGCATGTTTTGCATGAATTATCTCATATTATTTTCAAATGAAGGATGAAAATAAAACATCTTAGAATTTTAGGAATGAGCCACGGGTGCTGGGATTTGGCTGCCATGTGTCTGTTTTAAGCACATCTTCACCCAATCACAACACCACCAAATTTTAAATCTGGAACACTGTAACATTATTTTTAAAATACTACCATATAAAACAATTAAGAAGAGAATCTTATTTGAGGGAAAATTTCATGTTTATTAAAGAAATTTATGACTAAACATATCATACACAATTAATCATTACTAATCTCTGGTGGAGCTCTGGTAGCATAGTGGCTAAAGCACTTGACTGCTAACCAGAAGGCTGGCGGTTCAAACCCACCAGCCACTCCTCGGAAGGAAGATTGGGTGATCTACCTCCATAGTGATACCACCTTGGAAACCCAAGGAGGGGTCACTATGAGTCGGATCCAACTCGAAGGCAGTGAGTTTTTTTTTTTTTTTTTTTTTTTTTTTAAGGACAACCTAAGTTGAATATATGTCACTGCAAGGAATATATAGTTTTGAGCTCACTAGCTTTCTACTGAGGAAAAAAAAAAAAACATAATTGCCATAATATTATCCCTTAGCTTTCTTATGTGTTAGTAGTGTTGGCAGTTTAAAAGCCTAACTCTTATTTTGAGAATTTATGGTCCTTGCCAATAACTCACACATT